>NW_007729971.1:189734-192718 GCF_000696425.1 Galeopterus variegatus | reverse complement strand
TTTTTTTTTTTTTTTTTTTTTTTCCTGCTTCCTGTTAATTAAGAACAGCCTCCTTTCTCTCCAAGACCCACAATCTCACATTTGGTTCCAATGATTGTACTGTTTTCTCTCATTTCTAATGGACACTTTTGGGGGACTCGTTAATCATTGATCATACACATTTCCACCTGCCTCAGCTTCTGTTTTTCCTTTAAACATTGCTTGATCTTTAGGACTGCATAAATTTCTATTCAACAGATGTTGGTCAGGTATCCACGGTGTCCTGAACATAGTGGTGGCATCTCTGGGAAATACAAAGATTTACTGACCCCCTGCCCTGATGGAGCCTGAAATATTTTTGGAGAGATGAACTATCCCTCTTTGGCACAGCTATGATCTAACCAAGTAGTCAAAATAAGCTTAAACCTTTCAGGAGTTTTGAGAAGGAAAAAAGATCCCTATGGCACAGAGAAAACCAGGAAGGCTTCATGGAGGAGGTGAGGTTTGAGCTGTTCTTAAAGAATGGATAGAATTTGGATGAAGAAAATCATATATGCAATGGCATGGAAGTTGACATTAGTAAGTCTTAGTCAAGCGTTGGGGAAAATATTCCAGTTGGTTAAACACGGGAGATAAGATTGGATGAGATCCTAAAAGGCTCTGATGCCAGATTAAAAGACATAGGGATTATTTCCTGGAGGCACCAAAATGCCTGTGCTTCACACTTTCTATGTTAATCTGCCATTGACCTCTCTTAGGAAGGATATTCTGTGCTTATCCTCCCAGCGTCAACAACAGGCCAAGAGAGGGTCTCCCTCACTCACCTTGTCTCTAGCCCAGGAGAGATGCATCCCGCCACTAAACACAGAGAGAGAGAAAGACAGATCTGGAATCACTGACCAGATTCCTGGGATATGGCACTTTCTGACGGATGAATTCAACAGCCTTCTGTTCCACCCAGGAGCCAAACCCAGTCGGCATAAATAGTTCAGCCAGTGCCTGAAGATGTTCCATAAGCCAACAGTTTACTGCAGCCACGCTCCCTGTCAAATGTGTTTCCACCCTTCAGCATTTTCCAGACTCCCTTGACAACTGGCTTCTAGAAAGATTTGGCTATTGGGAGGCCCTGGTGGGAGACTGGAAGACAGAAAGAGAGAGAAGCCAGAGTATTTCTCTGTCTCCCTCTTGGTGTTAGCTGGCAATGGCAGTGTCTCCTTTCCCATTGCATCATTCCCCAGACAGCCCCTCCCTCTGAGGTTCCAGCTACCACCAGGCAGGACTAGCCATGGTTCAACTGCTTCTGGAGGGGCTTGCGTCCCTCCAGCATAGAGGTGGGGGTGGCTTTCTGCTCTGGGTGCCTTCCATCCTCTCTTTGTACCTATGCAACCAAATCCTTGCATTAGTAATCCCTGTTTGAAATATCTAAAGCTATTTCACTGACTGGACCCTAATACAGGAAGCTACAAAGGTTTTTAAGCAGGGGAGTGACAGGATCTTGAATGATTTTTTGAAGGATTACTCTGACAGCTGCAAAAACTCCTATAGGAGAGGAAGATGAGTAGACTTTTAAGCCACCTAGTCCCCGCAACAGGTGCTGTGCAGGGGCTTCAGTGGAGGCAGTGGATAAGGAGTGAAACAGACAGAATTGAGCTTCATTTCGGAGATAAAAGCTAAGCAACCTGGTGATAGATCGGACGTGGGGGATGAAAAAAAAGAAAGAATTAGTGATGACTCCTTTATATTTCTGGCTTGAGCAACTGGATGGAAAGAAAGTACAGAGGTGAGAAGATAAGGGCAGGGACAGTTTGGGGGCCAAGCAGCATGTCAATCATCTTCTTCATGAAGCCTTGGCAACCCTTCCAATAGGAAGCAATTTGTCCTCCCTTTGTATTCAAATGACCGTGGAGACATGCTATAATTACATAGTTACATGTCCATTGATTTATTTCCTTTAGAGCGTATGTGTTGTAGCTAATTGAATCTGGTTTGTCTTTGTGACTTCACAGCACCGAGGGCTCTCAAGTGCTGAGCCATAGAACAAAAGCACTGAGCCGACTGCCTGGTAGAAAAGAATCACCTCTAGACAGCAGACTTCAGGTTCCAGTCTCTTATTATACAAGAGCATGTGGCTTTCAGCACCCACATTGAGGACTTACAAGGATTTACAGTCCTTGAAATCCTTCCCCAACTCATGGATTAAAACCACTCCCGTGCTATGGGCAGCTGTCACTAACCTCCATGCCCAGAGTTCTCTCCCTACCCACGATGCCATCTTTTGTGGCAGGAAGGACACACAGAGGCTCAACAAACTATTGAACTGAATCAAAGTGACATTGCCAAACAGCACAAATAGCATGTCTTCTGTTATAAGCTCCATATTAGTCCATTTTGTGCTGCTATAACAGAACTACCTGAGACTGGGTAATTTATAAGGAAAAGAGGTTTATTTGGCTTACGATTCTGGGACAGCTGCATCTGGCACGGGCCTCAGGCTGCTTCTACTCATGGTGGAAAGCGGCAGGCAGCCGGCGGGTACAAGCAGATCACATGGCGAGAGGAAGCAAGAGAGAAGGTGCCAGGGTCTTTTGAAACAACCAGCTCTCGCGGGAACTAATATAGCAAAAACTCACTCACTACCCCTCCCCCCGCCCAGGGAGAGCATTAATCCGTTCATGAGGGATCCGCCCCCATGACTCAATCAGTTTCCAACACTGCCACATTGGAGATCAAGTTTCCACATGAGTTTTGGAGGGGACAACACATCCAAACTCCATCATTCCACCCCTGGCCCCCCAAAACTCATGTCACTCTCACATACAAAATACAATTATTCCATCCCAACAGACCCAAAAGTCTTATCTTACTCCAGCACCAACTTAAAAGTCCAAAGTCCACAGTCTCATCTGAGACCAAAAGCAAAAGTCCTTCTAGCTGTGAACCTGTAAAAAATCAAAACCAAATTTATCTACTGCCAAGATACAATGGTGGAACAGACATTGGGTACA
>NW_007729971.1:184220-189475 GCF_000696425.1 Galeopterus variegatus | reverse complement strand
ACCCAAAAGTCTTATCTTACTCCAGCACCAACTTAAAAGTCCAAAGTCCACAGTCTCATCTGAGACCAAAAGCAAAAGTCCTTCTAGCTGTGAACCTGTAAAAAATCAAAACCAAATTTATCTACTGCCAAGATACAATGGTGGAACAGACATTGGGTACACATTCCCATTCCAAAAGGGAGGAACAGACCAGAAGAAAGGAGAAACAGGCCCCAAACAAGTCCGAAACCCAGCAGGACAGATATTGTCTTAAAGCTCCAAAATAATCTTCTTTGACTTCAGTTCCTGCATCCTGGGCACAACTGAGCATCTGCACCCCCAAAGCATCAGGCAGCCTCACTCCCACAACTCTGCCAGGCATAGCCCAGTGGGCCATGCTGGTGCCTGCAGCTTTTCCAGGCCTGCATTGTACGTTACCAGTGGCCCTGCAGTTCTGGGGTCCTGGCGGCAGCCCTGCTGCTTTGGCTCTACTAGACATTTCCCTGGTGGGGGTTCTCTGTGGGGGATCCAACCCCACTTTTCTGCTCCACATTGCTCTAGTAGATGGCCTGTGCAGTGGCTCCACCCCTGTGGCAGGTCTCCGCCTGGGCCCCAAGCTTTTCCATACATGCTCTGGAATCTGAGTGAAGGATGCCACACCTCCACTGCTCTCACATCCTGCCAGCCTGCAGACTTAACACAATGTGGATGCCACCGAGGTTTCAGGCCTCTACTCTCCAGGGCTGCGGCACAAGCCACACTTGGGGCCACTCCAGCCAGAGCTGGGATGCAGGGAGCAGGTTCCCGAGGGCAGCTGAGCCCCAGGTCTGTCCTCAGGGACAACTCAGTCCTTCTAGGCCTCAGGGTCTGTGATGGGTGGGGCACCCTTCCAGACTTCTCAGATGCCTTTAGGACAAACAACTCAGCCATCATCGAATACCTGGGGGCATTCACATGGAAGAGGGACAATTGGGCTTGGTTTATAGGTCCTAAGGGGAAGGTCAGGACCCAGGAGTGAAAGCAACAGAGCATATTTTAAGCTCAGCCCAGAAAAGAGTGTTCCAGTAGTCTGAGGTCAGGAGGGCAGCCTCATATGTTAATGAGTTCCTGGCTCCTGCAGGTGACAATGACCAGAAGGAGAAATGTGAGCATCGACTAAATGATATTTAAGAATCTGTTATTCTATGAAAATAAGTACCCTAGTGGGAACCAAAACTCTGCCAGGGCAAGATCCCTGTTACATCACTAAAATTATCATGTCTCCAGTCTCCGTGTACTCAGAAAATGGGGTGACACCATCTGCACTTCCAGAGAGAGAGAACTAGCGCTGGGCACTGTGTCATGGGGCTCCTGCTGCCACGCAGAGGACTGTGCTCAGGAGCGACTCTCCCTTGGGCCAGGAGCTTCATGCATCTTTGGCTCTGATGGTGAGGAAAGCTGGAGAAGAGGGAGATCATTGATTACCTCAAAATCGATTCAGAGCAATTACCATGAGAACATTTATTTCCTCGTGTGCCTCAAGCTGAGCCAAAAACATATGTGTGGAAATAAGGCCCTTTTCCAATCATTTTAAAACTGTAAACCTCAGTGGGAAAGTACTTGGCTATCCAGAGAAAACACAGGAATGGAAAGCAAGCTCTCTGTCACCAAGACACTCAGAACCCAAGTGTTCTTCAGGGCAGTAAATGGTGTCATGAGGTCACACCTGGCCTTTCCACAAGAAAGCTGAGAATCCCTCCACCTCGCTCTGCTCACAGTATTGAAATGTCCAAGGCAAGAGATTCTAGGGGGGCTCCCAGGGCCACGCAGTTTAGCTTTTCATGGGCAGATGTCCCCTGCGCACTCATAGAGGGCTGGGGCACACAGATCTCATGGGCAGCCCATCGGCAAAGCTGGTATTTGCATCCTTGAGCTTTCTACTCATCAGCCCAAGAGGGAAAACAGGTGTCAATCAACCAAGCAAAAGTTATTCAAAGAACACAGGCTATATGGCCTGCCCTGGGACAAAAAGAAAAGCCTAGTCCCCACTCTGTGCATGTGAAGACTCAATGAGGAAAAAGGGAACACACATAAAAACTGTCAGAAAAGAGCTACCCAATTAACCTGGAGATCCACTAGACCAACAGGCTTCAGCGCTTGGGCATGGCTTAAGAGTTACAGAAGGACCTGCATGGGGGTGCCATGCAGGAGAAATTCGGCTGGATTCTGCATATGATGAGCAGAATGTACTGATGCACACTGTACAATACGGTAGCTACCAGCCGCATGTGGACATTTAAATTTAAGTAAAACAAAATAACATTCAGAGCTCAGTTCCTCAGTCACACCAGTCACAATTTCAGTGTGCAATGAATAGTTCCTGTGGCTAGTTGCCACCTCATTGGTCAGGAAAGAATTTCCATCATTGCAGAAAGTTTCACTGGATATCTCTGATCCTGACTGTCCTCACCCTTCAGCGTCCTTTGAATGCCCCAGAATGAACTCCAAACTCACTGTGGTGGCTTGGATGGACCTTAGGGATCAGCCCCTGCCTGGCTTTCAGGACTCATTTTTGCCACTTTGATGTCACATGCACCAGCCCCCCGCTGCCCTGAGCAAGCCTCTCTTTGTCCTTCTCACAAGCTGCTGCCTCCAGCAGCTCACTGAGCCACTTCCCCTGGCCCCTTTTGCCAGCCCAACTTCTCACTCTGCAGGGTTCAGTCAAAGCATCTTTCCCTGGGGTCCCTCTTGACCCCCTGGATAAGATGAGGTCTCCTGCTTTGCGTTCTCAGAGAAGCCTGTGCTTTGCGCATCACAGCCCCACTATCAGCTCTTCACTCATAGTGCCTAGAACACTGCCTGGCTCGTGGTAAGCTCTCCATAATGATTCGCTGAACGAACAAATGAATGAATGAACTAACGAATACCACTTTGTTAGAAGTCCTTGTATCACTGGTTGTCAGTCGTAGTTTGCAAATTACATGAGGGCAGGAAGCTTGTTTATCCCCCTTACCACCTTAACGCCACTCTCTTCAGTATAGTAGATGATCAAAATTATTGAGGAATGATGGTTAAAAAAAAAAATGAAGGGAGGGAGAAAGAGAGAAGGAAAGTGAGAGGAAGAAAGGGAGGGAGGGAAATAAATTAAGGAAAACAAAAGGAAGGAAGAGATAAACTATCGATGCAAAGTCTCTCCCTCGGGAGACAGGAAAAACAGTGGTTTTTATTAAGTAACAGAATAGCTGGAGAGCTAATGGCACAAGGCAGTCAAGCTTTGACTATCCAACAGGAGCAATCATCTCCTCATCACCAACTCAAGGACAGGCTTATAAAGCTTCCCTGAATAGCCCCATCAGCGTCACCATCCGCTCCCCAACCCCGTGGAATGAGAAGTAGGCAGAAGTGCAAATTAAGCTTTTCTATTACAATTAGCAGCCGAACACAGGCATCACCTATCTTGCTGAAATGTGATATTTCGTCTGAGATGCTCATAATCATAACTCAATGGGGGAGACTAAATCAATTCACTGCCTGTTTTTAACAGCTTTATATGAAATGATTTTTATTCTTTACACTTGCTAGTTATCCCCAAGGAACTCAAGGCAATTTACAAACTTTTAATTCTCTTGATTCCCTGGGAGTGAAGGAGGTAAGAGTCTAGAATTTATAGATGGAGGGAGAAGAATCATGTGACAGGATTAAGTGTCTTTCTTTGCTCAGACAGGAGAGATTCACCCTGTCTCCGCTGCCCACTCCTTTGAGGCTGAAGGGAGGGTCATTATAGTGATGTTCCTAAAAGCCATTTCAGCAGAGAAGTCGAGGCAAAAGCCAGGCTGGGGAAGGTGAAGGCGAATGAGGCATGAGGCAGTACTGATGGTAGAAATGGGCATAATCATTGGTAAAGAGGAAAGAGGCAATGATGCAGGAAAGATTGCCGAGGCTGAAGACAGAGACACAGAACAGAAAGTGGGACAGCGTGGAAGGAGCCTGAGCCAGAAGCGCAGGAAGTGAGGATCTTCCCTTCCAAGACAGGAGGAGAAACATAAAGGATGCAGAAGATGGCAGATACTTGAAAAGAGCATCTTAGAAAAAGAAGCAAAGCTGAAATCACAATTTCATAAGTGAGAAAGCCAATAACCAGAGAAGCAACGTGACTTACCCAAGCCGCACGATGAGCTATGACGGTGGGAAACCAGAACCCTGTGCTCATTCTGCTGCCCTGTATGGGACAAGGAAGTAGTGCTGGCCTCATGGCCTCCACTTTTTCCCCAATAAAATAGGGTGGGCAGGATTTGGGGAGTACAAGAGAGGTGAAAGAAGATTGTTTTCCATTTAAGAATGACACTAGATCATTAGATTTGACATTAATTATTGGGTTTGTCTAGCCATGTCAGTGCCCAGCTAAAGATGGATACTACATGAATTTTTAGAGTAGGTGAATTGGTATGTGTCCCTCATTTTATGGGACAGATATTGAATCTTGGTGTCTTAACACAGTGAGTGTCTATTTCTCATGCACTTCCCTGTGCAGTACAGGTAGGCAAAGCACACTCTGCTCCATCCAGTCACTCACAGACCAGACCCCTTCCATCCAAAGCTGTGCTGTCCAATGTGGTAGCCACTAGCCACATGGACAATTTAAATTAATTAAAATAAAATAAAATAAAATAATGAGTTCCTCGCTCACACCAGCTACATTTCCGGGGCTCAGAGAGCACGTGGCCACCATAGTGAACAGCAGACATAGAGAACATTTCCTCATCACAGAAAGTTCTATGGGACAGTGCTGCTTTCCACTGGATCCCTGGCACAAAGCCAGCAGGCAAAGTGGAGAAACAGCATGGATGATGACGTGGGAGCTTCTATGGGCCAGGCCTGGAGGTGCCATACATCACTACTGCCCACACTCCACCACCAGGGCTTGGTCGCACGGCCACACCTGACTCAAGGGAGATGGGGAGAAGTGGTTGAGCTGTGTGCCCAGGAAGAAAAGGAAATGGGTTTAGGGAGCATTTACTAGGTTCTGCTACAGATATGTTCTAGAAAATTCCTAAAATAAAAACCTAATGTCTCAGCCAAGTTCTATAATAAAATCAGTTTGAGTACCCTAAAAGGAGACTATCTCCCCATAGACTGTTTTAAATTTTAAACAAGGAAGAGTTGAGATGGTGGTCAGGCTTATGCTCAGAGTCCAAGTTTTCACAAGGCATTTTTCCACACACCTACTTTCCTAACTCTAAGCACTCCCAACTGCTCCATTTACTCCCTCTGCTTCCTTTGCCCCATCATTTCCACCC
>NW_007729971.1:181463-183747 GCF_000696425.1 Galeopterus variegatus | reverse complement strand
CTAAGCACTCCCAACTGCTCCATTTACTCCCTCTGCTTCCTTTGCCCCATCATTTCCACCCATGTGGACACACCTGGACCAGCATTCACAGGGGAATCTTAGCACCCTTCTAACTGTTCTGTGTACCTACCATGTCTGAAGCATGCACCTGAACTTGAATGGTTCAATTCAATTCAACAGCCTTCGCCGGGACCGTGCTATATGCACCAGCTACATGCACAAGGGGCAAAACCTTTTAGGGCAAGTTAGAAGTAACTATAACATGTTGGGCTGAGACAAATGCTTGAAAAGAGAGAGAAATTTTGAGGTTCTGTAGAAGGAGAGTCGATATCAGGTGAGGAAAGCTAGGAAAGAATCCATGGAAGAAAATACAATGTAACATGGACTGTGAACACTGAGTCTGATTTCAACAGGTTGGGATGTGGACAGGAAGTTCCAAGAAGAGGCAGCTGTCCTGGCTTTGCCCTTAAGACAAGATGGCTGGCTGTGCAACCAGAGTCAGTCCCTGGAGAGGAGTCACGTTCCCCAGCTTCTGTCCCATCATCTGGGCCTCCTCCCCTTCCTCATGAGTCCCACCTCCAAAGGAACCACCATTCCCTGCACCTGACGACCAAGATACAGCCAACCTGGCTGGAGCAGAGCACCTGGGCAATAGATTGGGTTAAAGGGCAGGTGGGGCTATCCTTGAAGGAAACATTGATTCTGAAAGCACAGCGGAAGCTTTGGAGGGCCGCACAAATTTCGGAGATTAGTATTGCTATCTGCTGAGGTGTTTGTACAGAGCAGAGCTAAGGTGGTGGGTCAAGGACTTCTACTAGGTGATCTCTCATATCACTTCCAACTTTAAAATTTCAAGGCCTAATGGGTTTTGTCATTGGCAAGATTCCTGAGGGCCTTGGATTTTTTCAGGTCCTGCTCTTTCTACTGTAAATTCTTCCACCCCACTGCCATTATGCTAGCCCACATCACCAATGCGCCCACCTGGACTACTCAGAGAACCTCTTAGCTGATCTCCCCGCTTCCATTCTTGCCTCCTCCACAAGTACCTGTCCACCTGCAGCCAGAATGACCTTTCTAAAAACCCATCAATGACTTCCTATTGCTTTGAAAATAAACCCTAAACTCCCCACACCCTACTGGCCCAACCAAGACTTGTGTTACTTTCCTCCTTACCAGTAGACACCGGTCTCCTAAACAATTCCTGGAACACATCAAGGCCTCTGCAATTGCTGCTCCTCAGCCTGGAACACTCTTCCACTGATCTCCATGTGGCTGGCTCAGCTCTGATATCAACATTTGCATGACCCCTAATTGCCCTCTCCTCAGTCTCCTCCCTCCCCCTTTACTATTGTAGAATTTGCCAGGGATGTAACCAGACTTCTACTCTCCCTCGCTCCATGCTGTCCTTCCAGAGATCTCACCCACTCTCCTCCTGCAGCTCTCACCTCCATGCCCATTCGTGCATTCGTGTGTAACACTCCCCTCTCTGCAGCTGTGGTTCCACATTCTCACCTAGCTCCTGGGGGTTCCCACCTGTATGACAGATTTGGGAAAATAGAATTCACCATCTTTTGCATACCAGCTTGTATTCCTTTCTCTCTTATTTCTGCTAATCCTACCACCATCCTTCCAGTTGCCTAAATTTATAATCTCATAGTCATCTTTAGTTAATTCCTTATATATAATTAATATCCAAATTTTCTGTAGCATTGTACAATAAAGGGCTTTCATATGTTACCTTATTAGTCATGAGGTTGTCATTATCATCTTAACAGCTTTATTAAAGTAGATTTGAATACAATATGAAACCATGACCAAAATCAACATGATGAACATATTCATCTTCCCAGAAAGTTTCCTCATGCGACTTTGTCATCTCTCCTTCCCCCCTCCCCCCCCACGTCCCCATCCTCTCCAAGCAGCCACTAACATGCTTTCTGTCACTACACATTAGATTAGATTTCCTAGAATTTTACATAGTGGAATCATATATTACACACTAATTTTGTCTGACTCCTTTCATTCAATGCACTTATTTTTGAAATCCATCTGATGTTGTAGCTCATGTCAGTAGTTCATTTCTTTTAATTGCTGAATCGCATTCCATGGTAATGTTATACCAATTTGCTCATCTGTTAATCTGTGAATGGATATTCGGGTTTTTTCCAGTTTGGGGCTATTACAAATAAAGTAATATTTGTTCTTCCTTTTTTTTGTCCTTTTTGAGACCGGCCGCACCGTGCTCAGCCAGTGAGCACTGTGAGCGCACTGGTCATCCCTATAT
>NW_007729971.1:172484-180927 GCF_000696425.1 Galeopterus variegatus | reverse complement strand
CATGGTAATGTTATACCAATTTGCTCATCTGTTAATCTGTGAATGGATATTCGGGTTTTCTCCAGTTTGGGGCTATTACAAATAAAGTAATATTTGTTCTTCTGTGAACATTTATGTACAAGTCTTTATATGGACATAAGCTGTCATTGCTCCTGAGTAAATAACTCAGAGTGGAATGGCCGTATCATTTTGTAGGTATATGTTTAACTTTTCTAAAAATACTGCTAAATTGTTTTCCAGTGTGATTGTACCATCTTACATTCCAATCACCAGCATTTAAGAGTTCCAGTTCTTCCATATTCTTACCATTTCATATCATCAGTCTTTTTTCTTTTTTTTTTTTTTTTTTAAAGATGACCGGTAAGGGGATCTTAACCCTTGACTTGGTGTTGTCAGCACCATGCTCACCCAGTGAGCAAACCAGCCATCCCTATATGAGATCCGAACCCGTGGCCTTGGTGTTATCAGCACCGCACTCTCCCGAGTGAGCCACAGGCCGGCCCATATCATCAGTCTTTTTAATTTTAGCTGTTCTAATAGACATGTAATGGTGCCTCATTGAGATTTTGATTTGCATTTCTGTAATGACTAATGAGATCAAGCATGTTTTTATGTGCTTATTTGCCACTTGTTTGAATTCAGTTTGCTAAAATTTGTCCAGAATTTTTACAACTATGTCCATGAGGGATATTGGCCTACAGTTTTCTTTTCTTCTGAAGTCTTTTGTCTGGTTTTGATATCAGTGTAACACTGGCCTCATAAAATGTTGAGAAGTATTCCTTCCTCTTCCATTTTCTAGATGAATTTGTGTAGGATCGGTATTATTTCTTACCTAAATGTTTAGTAGAATTCACCATGTGTCGGGCCTTAAAAACTAACGCCACCTTAAGTGACATTACAAGCGGTGCCATTATCGGCCCACAAGGGTGTATTAACTTGGCAGCCTAAGATGGCACCGGGAGGAAGTAAGGAGGGAGTGTCCGCGGGAACTTTGCCATAGCCCTTATTGGCCCAGATGCACTTCCGCGCTCGTGCTCACTGCGTGATCGCTACAGCAAAGCACTGGATCCAGGTGCATGATCGCTTAACCTTTAAGATTATAGGCTACGGATAGGAAATCCCCTTTGCCCCCCCCCCCTTGCCATATGCTTATAAAAACAAGTGCTTGTGTGGTATTAAACAGAACTGCTTGACAGAAACCCCGCTGCATCTGAGTGTCCTTTAACAGGCTGGTTGGGGCCGGCGGCTGTGCTCACCTCTCTTCACAGCTCTCTTCCTCCATCTCCTTCCAACGGGGACCAGGGAAAGAGGAATCTGGGCAATCTGCCCACCCACCAGAAGGGACACCAAGGGAGAGACTGATAGCAAGGCAAGGGCTGTTCAGGTCAGCCAGTGGCGGACCCGACAACCATGAAGTTATCTGGGCCTGGAGTTTCAATTGTGGGAAGATTAATCAAAAATTATATTTCTTTAATTGATATGCAACTACTCAGGTTATCTATTTCTTCTTGAGTGAGCTTTGGTAGTTTGTGACTTTTGAGGAATTTGTCAATTTGATCTAAGTTTTTGAATTTATTGACATAAAGTTGTTCATAATTTTATCCTTATTATTTTTTTACTATCTGTAGTAAAGCCACCCTTCTCATTCCTGATATTGGTAGTTTGTATCTTCTCTCATTTTTTCCTGATTAATCTGGCTAGTGGCCGATCAACTTTATTGACCTTCTCCAAGAACCGGCTTTTGGTTTCATTAATTTTTCTCTACTTTTCCGTTTTCTGTGTAATTGATTCTTGCTCTGGTATTCATTATTTTCTTATACTTCCTTTGGGTTTACTTTGCTCTTCTTTTTCTTATTTCTTAAGATGAAAGCTGAAGTCACCACTTTGAGACCTTTCTTCTCTTCTAACATGGTGTTCGTGCTGTAAAGTTTGTGTCTTTATATTTGCAGTACGTTTCTTGTAGCAGAGTGTCGTTGGTTCTTGCTTATTTATCCGGTCTAACAATGTCTCTCTTTCAATTGGGGTATTTATTGATATGGCTGGGTTTAAATCTATTCTTTTGTTTTTATTTTTCTATTCGTCTCATATGTTCTTTGTTTCCTTTTTCCTCTTTTTCTGCCTTCTTTGGGATAAACTGAATATTTTATATGGTTCTATATTATTTCTATTATTGTCTTATTAGCTATAACTCTTTGTTGTTTGAGTGGCAGCTTTAGGATTTATAGTATACATATTTACCCTAGAACAGTCTACCTTCAAGTGACAACACACCACTTCACACATAGTAAAAGAACCTTACAATAGTACATTTGTATTTCTCCCTCCCCACCCTTTGTTCCGTTTTTGTTCAGCCAGACTGCATGAGTACAAATCCTGGCTCCACAACTCACTGGCTAGATGACCTTGAGCAAGTCACTTGACCTCCTGGTGCATTCATTTTCTTGGCTGTAGCACAGAAATAATAATAGTATCAGTCTCACAGAATAATTGTGAAGATTAAATTATCTAACACACATGAAATGCATGGAACAGTGCCTGGCATACAGTAAGCATTTTGTGAGTGTTAGCTAGTGTTATGGACTTGAATTGAACTTGTCTCCTTGCTTTCAATTTCTCCTTCCTTTAATTTATCTCCCAGAAGATACTTCCTTTAGAAGATACTTCCTAAAAGCCAAGCTTTATCTTACTTCATCCCTGCTGTAAAACCTTTGATGGTTCCCCATGTAACCTCCAAACTACTCCCACTTTCTAACCCCAGGCCTCGTCTCTAAATTCATCTCCCCGCCACCACTACTGCCACATGAACTCTTTGCTCCGGTAATATTAATTCATTTGCCAGATCTCAAATACATCTTTTTCTGGCCTTTGCTCACACAATCACTTCCACTTGGGATTCCATTCTACAGCCACCCCCCTCCTCCCATGTCTACCTCCAATCAAAATCCTATTCCTCCTTAAAAATCCAACTAAAACTCCACCTCTCTTCTAAAGCCTACCCTGATCACACTTAAAATACTCAATCTCTATGCCTTCTCAACTCCCATAGCAACAACTTTCCATTATTTTCATATACCCCTATTTATTTCCTTTTTCAGTGTTTGTTTTCATAGACCTATGCACCTAGAAGGCACCCTATAAACATCTACTCAATGAAAAAGATAAATTAATTTGACTCATAGGACAGATGGGGACACTCAAGGCAAGGGACCATCCAGTAAATTCTTTCCTTAGCCAGTTCTTCTTCCTGGGAGAAGCTAAGCTCCTTGCCATGCAAATGGTAGGAAGAAGTGAGACCAAAACAGCCCCATTATCCCTGGCAGCCTCAGAGGCATAGAAGTAGCAAAGGCCATGAAACTCCAGATGCCAGTTTCCAATTAGGCTCTGGAACTTGCCTAATTAACTCAGCCTTACTGAGTCAAATGTGCCAAAGAGAAGCAGAACATCCCGCCAAATATAGACTCAGCCACCATCCTCCTCTGGAAATAGAACCTGGGAGACAGCAAAAGCTTAAGATGCAAGGAAGAGTGACATGATGTCAAAGGACTGGAACTTGTCCTTTGACACCGCTGCAGCAAACAAGAGAGAGGCCAGAGAGTAGGATCCACTCCCCACCCTCTCCCACACTGGGGTGCAAGGAACCTTCCCCGAAATTTGGGAAACTGGGAACAAAGGAAGAAGAGAGTTAAGACATAAAAACCTGTCCTATCCCTGCAGGATCTGTGCTGCTATACTGGCTCAGGTAGGCCAATGTTATCACAGAATGCAAATTGGCCCATCCAACCCTCCTTCCCTTTTTCTTGTCTCTGCCCCTGAAAGGTAAATAGCTTTCCTTCCTTCCTGGGGTAATCCTGGTCAGGGTTTATCTTAAAGCAAACAACAACAAAAATGATAGTGTGATTTGTAGGTTTGTCCCAAAATATCTCCAAACCCTACTCCCACTCTCCCTTCCAGCCACCTTAGGTTTCTAGCACGCAGTCTTTACACAGCTCAGGCCCTTGCCTGGCTCCATTTGCTCAACAAATATTTATTGAGTAACTTATGTGTGCCAAACTCTTGCAAGTAGAGATCAAATAGTGAGAAAATGCACACATAATTACAGTCTACAGGGGGAAACACACATTAAATAATTTATATTTATCTAATAAATAATGTAATATGTAATAATTAATTATATATTAGATTATAAATTATTTAGTAATTTAAATAATGTACACAGATAGATGTGCAATTGTACAACGTGGTAAGTTCTAACAGCACACACACCTGGTGCCATCAGAGCATACAAACAGATAACTCAGCCTCATCTGGGGAATCAGGAAAGTCCCCAGAGGAGACTAGAAGGATGAGTATCAGTCAGGCACTCCCAGAGAAGAAGTGGGCGAGGGGGCTCCACTTATCAGCTGGGTGATCCAGGCATGTTGCTTAACTTCCCAGTGTCTTGGTTTCCTCATTTGTAAAACAGGGATCATAATAGTACTTACGTCACAGAGCTGTTGTGAAGATTTAAATTAACCTGACACATACTATATGCGTGAAGTGTTTAGAATAGTTCCTATTCTATTTGCTATTGTTATTGTGGTTGTTCCTGTTCCTCCAGGAACCAGCTCAAGTTTCTCCTCTTGGTAGACCCCATCAGACGTTTCCAGAGGTCTCAGTTCAGACCTTGAACTTGGGGGTTAGGTTTCCACACATGAATTGGGGGGGACAGAACATTCAGTCCAACGCACATGCCCAGTACCCGCCATGGTCAGCATAATGTGCACATTCTATGATTACCTGCTGGATGAATTAACAAATTCCCCTTGTGTTGTTTCCTGCGGATGTTGTTTGTCCACTACATCACTCAGCACCTCCATGTTTTGCAAAACGTTCTCCAGAACAACTGTTTTTCTTTCACTTTTTGAAAATGTGACACCTGTGACAAATCATGCTTCTCTTTCTGTTTTGGCTGTGGAGAAGCTCAGAGCCGAAGTCCACTTCGTGGCTGTGAAGGCATTTACGGCGCACATGTACCCACTTTTTGTTTAGTCTTAACCACATTGTATTATATTCCCTTTCACTCTAGTCATCCTTTTTTGTCTTTTATATTTATTATTTGGTATGTGTTGAACTGCAAAAATTATGCACACACATCAGATGTGTAAAAATTTTTCAGTACCTTTTTATTTTTAAAGCCAAATTCAGTTTTATTATTGAGCCCTAAATCCCTCTGAATAGTGGGGAGAGGGGTATTTAAATTTGCTATTTAAAGTTATTTAAGACTCTACTAACTTAAAACAGTTTCCTTTAGGTTATATCAGTATTTTAGAGACAAAGACTGAATCAATTCAAAGTTGAATTTCCTACCAAGGCTGTTTCACCCTCTCTTCTACTACTCAAATGATGTTTGAGTTTCAGGAGGCATGTAGGCATCTAGATGGTATTGGAAAAGGAACTTGTAGGTCTTCATGGGTCTGCAGTGCAGTGTGGCTGGTCTGGCTCTGGGCAGCTGGAGCTCCTTGGTTCTATGGGGTGTTATACTTCAGGGTGGTAAGGAAATGCCTCCAGGTGTGAGGTCCCCACCTGCAAGGCCTATGTACTAAAACTACAGGATGACTTTCATTCAACAAATTCATTTGTGAGAGAGTTCTATGATGTGACTTTTTGAGCTTCCCAAGTCCCAGAATACCTTAGTTAATGTGTAGAGAATTAACGTCCCTCCCAGGGGAACTCTGATTGACATCAGATTAAGGTTTATGACACCACAGGCATCTGTTTTCTCCTACGGCCATCAGATCGGGAAACAGAGACTGAAAACTGCTGCCATTGAAAAGACTTGGTAGCAAGCCAGGTACTTTCTCTAATTTCCAACCCCCACACTGCATTTTGTGCAAGGCTTGAATTAGTGGAAATTTCCAAACTAGAAATACCTTGGTGCCAACTAGCTTTGAAAGGTTGACATGCAACTAACTATTCACTGGTGTCCTTGCAGTCCTGCATAATTAACTGAAGAATATCCCAACGTGAACTAGTAAAGTCACTTAGACAAAAGAAACTGCTCTCCCCCACAGCATGTGCTTTGACCTTCTGGATTATTCTTCTTTTGGCAGAGTCATCCTCTTGATAGGCCATCATTAATACAAATCCCAGCAGTAATTTTAGAAGAACCTACTGTGTGCCAAGTGCTTTGTATATATCATCTTCATTCCTTTAAGAATCTACAGGGAGGGCATTCTTAGATCCATGCTAGGAATGTGGAACTGAGTAATCTGACTCCAAAACCCATGCTTGTGTACCCGGTCCAGCTGCCTCCAAGATATTTCATTTCTCTCCTTTCTTGGAGTGCTGAAGACAAATTCAGTGTAGATAAAGACAAAAAAAAAAAAAAAATGCAGGGGGGGGGGAGTGTGTAAACCATTGTCTTCAAAATCTGTTCTGTGGTCACTTGTACTGATGTTGAGTGCTGAAGACAAATTCAGTGTAGATAAAGACAAAAAAAAAAAAAATGCAGGGTGGGGGGAGTGTGTAAACCATTGTCTTCAAAATCTGTTCTGTGGTCACTTGTACTGATGTTGACCTGGGCAAAACGCTGCCCCCTCCTCACGGGTCATGTCTTCCACCCCTATCTGCTTTTTTCTGTCCCCACAAAACAGAAGAGGGAAAATGTCAGATGTAAATTTTGAAAAGCAGCTCTTACTGAAGCTCTATAAGGATGTCTGAATTGTTTCTGTGACACAACTAAACAACCTCTCCTGCTCACATTGATATTATTTCAAGCTAATTTTGATTTTCAGCTCCTTTTATCATTTCTAATTCAGATGTCTTTAATAACTTTTTAGAAATCTTTTCAACACTAAGATTTGTACCACAGGCTCTCTGTGGAAATAGTTTTCATTTGTCACCTAGTTATAAATACCTTCTTTCCGGTATTCTGGTAGATCTGTGATGCACTTTCTTTTTGCCAAGTACTTCACAAGGCAATCTATCAAAAGCATTGGTAAGTTTATTCTGAAAGCTATATGAGAAATAAAGCATTATTTTTAAAGAAAGCAGAGTAAATTACAAGTAAATTGCCACATTTTTCATGGTTCTGAAACAGAAATATGATTGCTGCATTTGAAAAGGATTAAAATATGGAAGGTAATTTACCGTATCTTATCCATACCTTATGAAACAATCTCTTAAGTAACCAACTAGTTTCTCTCTCATTTTAACATCCAATTTGAGTATAAACATAATTATTAACTCAAATCAAGTTCATCTGGAGAGCTTCCAGCTTTAATGAATTTGGACTAATTTTCTTCTACAACTGCAAATTCTATCCCCCTTTGAGTTGTGGAGCTAGAGCCTCCCAAATGTTCTACAAGGTTGCAGTGCCCAACAAAAATTAACATCCAGGTGATCTTGGGACACACTGAGAAAAAAATTCCTGGAGCCAGATCCCAGCCCCATCTGCACAGAAGGAAGGACCCCAAGCCATGCCACTGCAGATGGGGAAAGCACCCACTCAGGGAGGAGATCAGGCCAGCCACCCACCCAGACCCCTGACCAGCCTATGCAGAAGGCTGGACTCCATGCCACACCACCACTGATGGGGGAGGCACTCAGGTAGTCAGGAGAAGAGGCCAGCCACCCACCCAGTCCTGCCTCCCCTGCACAGAAGACAGGACCCCACGTGCCATGCACTGTCATGAGGCTTCACACAGCTTCTGTGGAGATGGTCCACAACAGCCACTACTACAGCTAATACTGTTGCAAGGACAGCTTGCTGCCTTAGTAACATCTATGGCCACCATGCAGGTGGCAAACCACATATTCGACTTCATTGACACAAGGAGAGTCACTGGAAGAGCCTGGAAAAAAGAAGTCTTTCTCCTCAAAGTCCACTTCAGAGTAATAAAGGAAGCAACTGATCTACCGGATGAACAGAAATCAATGTAGAGATACCAGAAATATGAAAAAGTCAGAAAATATGGCACCACCAAAAGAATTCAGTAACTCTCAAGTACCAGACCCTATAGAACAGGAAACACTTGAAATGAATGAAAAGGAATTCCAAGCAACTATCTTAAGGAAACTCAATGAGATAAGAGAGGATTCTGTAAGACAACACAATGAAATGAGAAAAAATATCCAGGATAAGGAGGATGAAATTTACAAAGAAATTAATACCTTTAAAAAGGATGTGTCAGATCCTGAAACTGCAAGACACATTCATGAAATAAAAAACAAAACCACGAGCTTAAACAGCAGATTAGAACAAGCAGAAGAACGAATTTCCAAACTCAAAGATGGTCTTAATGAAATAACCCAGGCAGATGAAAAAATGAAAAAAGAATTTTTAAAAAATGAGAAATCTCTAAGAGAGCTAGCAGGCATCCTTAAGCACACAAACATCTGAACCATGGGTGTTTCTGAAGGGGAGGAGAAAGGCAAAGGCATTGAAAATCTATTCAGTGAATAA
>NW_007729971.1:170501-171381 GCF_000696425.1 Galeopterus variegatus | reverse complement strand
GGGTTGCGATCCGTTGCCGGACACGGAAAAAAGACAAAAAAGACAAAAAAAAAAAAAAAACCTACTAGCAAAACACAGGTGCAAATGAGAAAGACAAAAGAAACTAAATCTTACCACCTCAAAGAAAACACCCACAAACATTGAAGACCAATAATCAAGGGAGAAGAAAGAAACAAATGATACTCAAAACATCTAAACAAAAGCCATAAAATGCCAAGAATAAAACAATACCTCTCAATAACAACCCTAAGTGTAAATGTATTAAACTCCCCACTCAAAAGACACAGACTGCCAGATTGGATCAAAAAGCAAGACCCAACTATATGCTGTCTTCAAGGGACTTATCTCACCAGTAAAGATGCACACAGACTAATAGTGAAGGGATGGAAAAAGATATACCACAAAAATGGAAACCAAAAACAAGCAGGAGTAGCTATTCTTATATCAGATAAAAAAGACTTTAAACCAAAAACCATAAAAAGAGACAAAGAAGGCTCTATGTAATGATAAAGGGGCCAATCCAGTAAGAAGACATAATAATCAGAAATATATATGCACCCAAGACTGGAGCACCCAGATTCATAAAGCAAACACTGTTAGACCTAAAGAAAAGATAGACCCCAATATGATAATAGTGAGGGAACTGAAAACCCCCATATCAGCATTAGACAGATCACCCAGGCAACAAATCAACAGATAAACACAGGATTTAAACTATGCTTTAGACCAGGTGGACCTGGCAGATATCTACAGAACATTTCATATAACAACTATGGAATATACATTCTTCTCATCAGCATACAGCACATTCTACGTGACAGATCACATGTTAAGTCACAAATCATCTCAATAACTTTAAAAAAATCAAAATCGTCTCAAT
>NW_007729971.1:144444-169955 GCF_000696425.1 Galeopterus variegatus | reverse complement strand
AGATCACATGTTAAGTCACAAATCATCTCAATAACTTTAAAAAAATCAAAATCGTCTCAATTATCTTTTCAGACCACAATGGATTAAACCTAGAAATTAATAACAAGGGAAACTCAGGACTCTATAAAAATACATGGAATTTAAACAACAGGCTCCTGGATGGCCTATGAGTCCAAGAAGAAATTAAACAGGAAATCAAAAAATTTCTAGAAAACAACAAAAATAATGACAAATCATATCCAAACCTGTAAGATACTACAAAGGCAGTAGTAAGAGGGAAGTTCTTAGCAATAAATATTTACATCAAAAAAACAGAAAGATTACAAGTAAAAAACCTAATTCTATACCTAAAAGAATAAGAATAAAAAGAACAATCCAATTCCAAAGTTAGCAGAGGGAAAGAAATAATTAAGATTACAGCAGTACTAAGTGATATAGAGACCCAAAAAACAATACAAAAGATCAATGAAGCAAAAAGTTGGTTTTTTGAGAAGAAAAACAAAATAGACAAACCACTAGCTAGGTTAGCACAAAAAAGAAGAGAGAAGACACAAATAACAAAAATCAGAAATGAAAAAGGAGACATTACAACTGATTCCACAGAAATACAAAAAATCATTAGAGAGTGTTATAAACAACTATATGCCAACAAATTTGAAAACCTGGAGGAAATGGATAAGTTTCTGGACACATACAAACTACCAAGATGGAACCAAGAAGAAATAGAAAACCTGAACAGACCAATAACAAGCAACAAGATTGAAGCAATATCTGGACAAAGAAAAGCCCAGGACCAATGGCTTTACTGCTAAATTCTACCAAACCTTTAAAGAGGAATTAATACCAATTCTCTTCAAACTATTCAAAAAATTGAAACAGAGGCTACTCTCCCAAACTCATTCTATGAGGCCAGCATCACCTTGATACCAAAACCAGACAAAAATAAAACAGAAAAAGAAAACTACAGACCAATATCTCTGATGAACATAGACTCAAAAATCCTCAGTAAAATACTAGCAATCAGAATACAGCAACACATCAAAAAAATTATACACCATAGCCAAGTGGGATTCATCCCAGAAATGCAAGGAAGTTTCAATATATGCAAGTCAATAAATGTGACACATCACATCAACAAAATGAAGGACAAAAACTATATGATTATCTCGATAGATACAGAAAAATCATTCAACAAAATTCAATATCCCTTCATGATAAAGACTCTCAGTAAATTACGTATAGAAGGAAAGTATCTCAACACAGTAAAAGCCATCTACAACAAGCCCACTGCCAATATCATCCTGAATGGGGAAAAATTGAAGGCTTTTCCCTTAAGAACAGGAACAAGACTAGGATGCCCACTCTCACCGCTCCTATTTAACATAGTACTAGAGGTACTAGCCAGAAGAATAAGGCAAGAGAAAGAAATAAAGGGCATTCAGATTGGAAAAGATGAATTCAAACTGTCCCTATTTACAGATGACATGATCCTATATATAGAAAAACCTAAAGACCCTACCAAAAAACTCTGAGAGCTGGTTAATAATTTAGGTAATATTGCAGGATACAAAATCAAAGCCCCAAAATCTGTTGTATTTATATTCTCCAATAATGAACCAACAGAAAGAGAAATCAAGAAAGTAAGCCCATGTACAGTAGTCACCAAAAAATTAAAATACCTAGGAATCAATTTAACCGAGGAGGTAAAAGATCTCTACAATGAGAACTACAAAACAGTACTGAAAGAAATTAAAGAAGACATAAAAAGATGGAAAGACATTCCATGATCTTGGATTGGAAGAATTAATTGTGAAAATGTCCATACTACCCAAAGTGATCTACAGATTCAATGCAATACCCATCAAAATACCAATGACATTCTTCACAGAAATAGAAAAAACAATCCTGACATTCATATGGAACAACCAAAGACTTGGAAGAGCCAAAGCAATCCCAAACAAAAATAATAAAGCCAGAGGCATAACACTACCTGACTTCAAATTATACTACAAAGCTATAGTAATCAAAACAGCATGGTACTGGCATAAAAACAGACACTCAGAACAGAATAGAGAACCCAGAAATCAACCCACAGACTTAAAGCCAATTGATATTTGACAAAGGCAACAAAAACATACACTGGGGAAAAGACTGCCTCTTCAATCCGTGACGCTGGGAAAATTGTATACCCATATGGAGAAGAATGAAATTAGACCTGCACCTCTCACCATATACCAAAATCAATTCAAAATGGATTAAAGACTTAAGTATAAGACCTGAAACTGTAAAACTACTAAGGGAAAATATAGGGGAAACACTTCAGGAACTAGGACTGGGAACAGACTTTATGAACAAGAGCCTAAAAGCACACACAAAAGAAAAAACAGATAAATGGGATTATACAAACTAAAAATCTTCTGCACAGCAAAGGAAACAATCAACCAGAGTGAAATTACAACCTACAGAGTGAGAGAAGATATTTTCAAACCATGCTTCAGACAAGGGATTAATATCCAGAATGTATGAGAAACTCAAGCAATTGCACAGTTAAAAAAAAAAACAATCAATTAAAAAATGGGCAAAGGAGCTGAACAGATATCTTTCTGAGGAAGACATACAAATGGACAACAAGCACTTAAAAATGCTCAGCATTACTAATCATCAGGGAAATGCAAATTAAAACCATATTGAGATATCACCTCACCCCAGTTAGACTGGCTATAATAAAAAGACGGAGAATAACAAATGCCGGCAGGGATGTGGGGAGAAGGGAATGCAACTACACTGTTGGTGGGAGTGTGAATTAGTATAGCCACTATGGAAAACAGTATGTAGGTTTATCAAACAACTACAAATAGATCTACCATATGATCCAGCAATCCCTCTTCTAGGTACATACCCAAAGGAATGGAAACCATCATGTCAAAGGGATACCTGTACACTCATGTTCATCACAGCTCTATTTACAATAGCCAAGATAAGGAGCCAACCTAAATGTCCATCAGTGGATGACTGGATAAGGAAAATGTGGTATATATACACCATAGAATACTACTCTGCCACAAAAAAAGAATGAAATTCTGTCATTCACAACAACATGGATGAGCTTGGAGAAAATTATGTTGAATGAACTAAGCCAGGCACAGAGGGAAAAATACTGCATGTCCTCACTCGTAAGTAGGAGTTAAGAGAGAAAGATGAAAAGAATTGGTGCATAGGACCTGTAGAGAGTGAGAGCATACCTAGTGTTGCGGAGTGGGATAGGAAAGGGGGGAATGGGGAGGGAGGTTGGGGATTGATTGGGTGGGGGACATGGGGAATAATCATAATTTATGGTAACGGGCATGCTGATCGTATTGATCTGACCATCACATCTTGGGCACAAGTAGTGATGGTCAGCTTTGTACCCCATGAATATACATAATCAATAAAAAAAGAAAAAAAGAATTTCCTGGGCCCAAAATGGGAAAAAGAAAATTTGAAAGGAGAGATGATATGATGCCAATTCAATTCAAACAAGAGTTTCTTAAGCAGCACTTGGGATCAGGCACCAGGCCAAAGATCTTTGTTTGATTCTAAATTTTGCTAATAATCTATCTTGATCCTAATGAGCAATAGTGTCCCCAGATGCAGAAGGTGTGATCACAATACTCTTTTAAATGGCAACCCTGCAGGGATGGGGGAGGCAGGAGAAGCAGATCTGCCCAGGAAGCCTGGGTGTCCAGGCCCAGCCTGGGACCACCCCTGTGGTAGCTCCAAAAGTAGCTAATAGGATATCTTAGGTAGGGTGATGCCTCCTTCAGTACAGACATTGAATCTCATGATTGAAGGAGGAGCAAATTTTAAGCAATGCAAATCTTCAAGCCATTGCCTCTTCACTTATGAAACTGAGGTAAAAGTACCTCAGGTGGCTTGTTGTGAGGATTATAGATCACAAAGGTAAGTGCTTGGCCCTCATGAGATGATAGCTACTATTACTATCAGTACTCGCCTATCGTCATTTCAGTTACTCAACATAAAGGCATATGCTTTCCCTTCCATTTTTGTGAATAAAGTCTCAGGTTCAGAGAAGTGATTGTCTGGGGTCACACAGCAACGAGGTGCAGGATCAAGGATCACACTGCTGATCCATGCATCTGCAGTCTGTCACTTAGCCCACAATGTGCCAAGGTGCTACAGCAGTGCCTGTGAAAGCTCAGTTCAGATGCCACCCCTGCAGGCTTGGACTCATCTTGGCAGACTGCTGGCTCACCTCTCGAGTTGCAAAACAAGAGGGATAAATGAGGAAAATGACTACATTACACTGGGAGCCCCCAAATTACTGCAGGTCAAACCAGTCAATCAAATGCATTTAAGTCCTACCTTGAGATAACCAGGTCTCATGCAACCTACAAACCAAGTGGATTCAATCAACTTCTAGAGCAGCCTATTGCCTAGAGCCAGTGTCTCATACAAGGACCACAGCACAGCAGAGCTCCCATAGTAACAAAAGGGGGAGGGTGAAACGCAGCAGAGGTAACGTGTGAGCGGTGCTTCAGTACTTTCCTCCAACGTTAAAACAGAAGGAGTAAATGGGAATAACCACTCAGAGAGGACAGTCAAATGAGATCCAATCCCTGAGGGGGGACCTGTTCTCTAGGGACCCCAATCCCAGATTCCATTTGACAGCCTTTCTCCACCTATCACCAGCCTGTGGGTGTGGAGTCAGAGTAACAAAGATACCCCCAAGTTCACAGATTCTGACAGACCTGGACCCCTGCAAGATCTCTCCAGTTACAGTGGAAGGTCCCCAAGAACCATCTCAAGTGTGACCACTGGCCCCTTTCCACACGACATCTGCCCTAATCTTCCTCTCCAACTCTTGCCCCCTCATCTACTTCCCATCCTGAAGATGCCTGTGGCTGCCAGCACCACCATCATCTGCCTCTAAGCTGTGCCCAGGTGCCGTGTGCTGCTAAATGTCAGGATGCTAGAGCAGACCCAAGGCTGTCAGCACAGGGGGGAAGCCCTCTCCTGCCCACCAAGGCAAATACAACTCCTTGCACTTTCACCTGGGGTGCCCCTCCCTCTACTGTCCAGACCCTGGCATTAGGGTTGAAAAGGAGAGCAGCATCTGAGGCAGCCACTGAACTGTCCACCCCAGCCCAGGTCTCCCTTGCTAATTTTTCAATAGAACAACAACAAATCACACCAACAGCTGCAGCTGCCCCTCCCCTGGTTCATCAGATTTACCCAACAGTGTCTCAACTCCAGATAGCTCTGAAGGCTAGGGTTGCCTTCCCGGTTGGGGGGCTGTCCTCACCCTGATCCGCACTCACATGCACTCACTATTAATTGGCTCTGCTTCCTCAGAGCACACACTCAGTCTGCTGCGCAAACATGCCCAGAGTGAATGAGACCTCCCAGGCCCCTCGGTGGGAGTGGGGAGGCTTGGCTCATGAACGTTTCAAAGGCTTGCACAGAGGAAAGGCAGGGGAACCACTCATTATCCCAGCAGCACTGTCAGCAG
The DNA here is from genome assembly GCF_000696425.1 of Galeopterus variegatus. NCBI lineage: Eukaryota > Metazoa > Chordata > Mammalia > Dermoptera > Cynocephalidae > Galeopterus > Galeopterus variegatus. Next base: position 164,446 of record NW_007729971.1, on the reverse strand, counting down.
GAAAGAGGTCATGGGCAGGAGAGCAGGAAAAGCCGCTCCCATCAGGCACCTGGCTTTCCCTGCAGAGGCAGCAGACTCAGACCCAAATGGATCTGAAAGCAGCAGCTTCCCCCTCCCACACCCCACTGCCCCCTGGAATCTGCTCCCTGGAACCTCACAGTATTGTGTATTCCTTCAACACACCACTCCACCTAGAATCCTGCCCCCTTATGTCACCCCACCAACTCCCCAGGGCATAGCTACTCATCAGTGACACAGCATCATTCCACTTTCCCTTGTCCAAATCATCATAATCTTTCCTGTGTCATCCCCTATGGTGACCCCTCCACCCCTGTCACTTCTCCCAGATGTCTCTGAGATCTTGCCTTCCTGTCTAGCTCCTTCTCTGACAGGCTCCATCCTGCCTCTGGCTGGTGGCAGTTCATTATATGGAATGTTTACTGAGGGCCTGCCACATGCCAGCCACTGCTTGCCTGCTCAGTATGAATCAGTGAGCAGAACAGAGACCCTTGCCCTCAGGGAGCTCACATTCTAAGAAGCGACCATTAACAACAGACATAATAAGTAGGAAAGTTATAAAATATGTTGGCAGGTAGTAAGTGCCATAGAAGAAGGAAAACAGAGAGAAGGATAAAGAGGATTAGGAGCATGGGATGCAGGGAAAGCACGATGGCAGATTCAGTGGAGGAGCTGGGGGAGGCTTCGATGAGACGGTGAAATCTGCTAAAAACCACAAGGAGGTGAGGCAGTTAGCCAAGCAGATTCATGGGGGAAAACAGTCCAGACATTAGGGGAAAGCCAGTACAAAGGCTCTAAAGGGAAGAGCATGCCTGGCCTGCCCTGCCTCCAGGCTCTGCCACCTCCAGTGCCCCTGAGTGTCACTGTTAGATCAATCTTTTTGTTTTCCTTGTGCCAATCACCTATGCAGGAAATTACAAGGGCTTACAGTTGAACAGAAGACCACGCCCAGACTTCTAACTCTGGTAATGAAGACGTCCCATGCCCTGCCCCACCTCTCCTACCTATACTGGACGCTGTTGTGCTCTGCACAGATCTCTCTCTGCACTTCTGCGCACCAGCCACCAGCTTTGTCTTTCCCTCATCAGGTCTGCTGACACAGTACATTGCCTCAGGGAAAGAAGACACAGAAGAATCACAGAAGGCGAAAAGGTGAAAAAGAATTAGGTCTTCGCTTTTGCGTTTTCAAAACAGAGCTCTCAGGAAGGAACAGAGGATTCAATGTCTAGACCAGAGGCTGAGGAGGCCACATGCAAAAACAGCTCAGAGCCCTTACACACTGTGGGCGTGGTACAATGTCAGGGGTAAAGCATGGAGTGGAAGGATGTCACTTTTCCCTGCATGACAGACACAAAGATTACTCAGAGCCCAAATATTAAGAACAATGAGAAGTCTGAAGGGACTGCACCAAGAAAACTCCCTCAAGAAGGGAGAAACAAGGCACAGCCCTTAGTCAGTATTTGCTTCAGCTTTTATTGTAAAGACAAGGAAATACAAGAGAAAAAACAACTTAATCATTTATCAAAGGAATGAAAAGAAATTGGCTATGGAGTGATCTCTGGAAAACATGTTGAGAAACAAAGGAAAGGGAGTGAAGCTGGATAAGAAATGACCTTAATGTTCTCATCTAATCTAGCAGAAACTATTTGCTGTTTTCAGCATGTGCCGGTTTTGGCACTTAGGTTCTGCATAAGTGCATTTAGGACTTTTGCCCTTTGTGCAATCCCTGTTCTTTGTCAAGGGAGCCCCACGCCCTGCCCCAGCCCCTGTGGGGTACTAGAACCACCCTCCCCATAGGTTTAAGGGATCTGAGAGCACTGGAGGTCCTCCTCTCCTTTACCAGGTAGAGCCCTAGGGAGGCAGTAAGATCTCAGGGAAGAAATGGTTGTGTAGGGTGTCCAGATAGATCATGGCACTTTTTTTAAAGTCTTCAAAATTGAGATACATTTCATATAACATAAGATTTACCATTTTAAAGTGTACAATTCAGTGGTTTTTAATATATTCACAAGGTTGTGCAACCATCACCATTATCTAATTCCACAGCATTTCCACTCCCCACCCCCACCTGTGAGAAGTCAGTCCCAGCTCTCTCCCTTCCTCAGCCTCTGACAACACTAACCTATTCTCTGTCTCTATGGATTTGCCTCCTCTGGACATTCCACAAAAATGGAATCATACAATATATGGACTTTGTGTCTGGCTTCTTTCACTTCCCATAATGAGTTCAAGGTTCATCTGTGTTGCAGCATGAATCAGTACTTCATTCCTTTTTATGGCTGAATAATATTTCATTTTATGGATATACCACCTTTTGTCTATACATCAGCTGGTAGACATTGTGTTCTTCTCACTTTGGGGCTGTTATGAATTATGCTGCTATGAACATGCACGTACAATTTTTGTGTGGATATGTGTTTTCATTTATTTTAGGTATATACCTAGGAGTGGAATTGCTGGGACATATGGTAACTCTCTGTTTGACTGTTGGAGGAACTGCTAAGACTCTTTTCTGCAAAGGCAGCACCAAAGATAGGATTTGACAGCTCCATTTTTTGGAGCTACCTATGGCCCAATGTGTCATGGAAGCAGGAAACAAACATTATGATTCCTGTGTGCCAGAAGAGAGACAGCCAGACCTGAAGAGGCCTCTTCTTTGGGGGAGAGAGAATCAAAACTACTCAGCAGTGAACTGCAAGGCTGGGCAGCAATGGGGACATTTCAGCAGCTGCCAGTGTGAGTATATGACAGATGTTGCCTCCATGCACCCCAAATGTAGCCATAACCCTAAGGAAAAGAGGGGGATCTTGATCCAGTGATATTAAGTTTCCTTCTCTAGCAGAGTGGGAATTTACAATAGAAATTAAGTTGAATTATACAAAAATAAATAAAATTACATCTCTTGCACACCTAAGTTTGTGACTAAAGATAAGTGTCCACTACACAACAGAGAAGAGACCAGGAAAGCTCTGGAAAACTGAGGAATTTTAAAAGCCCCCACCACTGGCATCTCTGGGTATATAATGAAAATGGAAGAGTAAGCACAGAGCTGTAGAATAGCAGAACTAGAAGGCCTCTTAGGGGAAGCAGAAGCCCACCCTCCCTGGAATAGCCTATCAAACCCATGTTAGCTGGTTTCCAGCTTTCTCTCAGGCATCACCTCCCCCTTCACCCACACTGGACTGCCTGTGATTCCCCCCATCTATGACACGTGTTCAAACCCCTCTGTCTTTGTCCACGCTCTCCCTTCTGCCTTCCCCCCTTGCACACTAGAAAAATCCTACGTCAAGGCCAAGTGCAAATGTCACTTTCTCCCGTGAGTCATTTCTTGACCCTCTCAGACAGAGCTAGTCCATCTCTCATCTCTGTTCCCTTAGCATAATGTACACTTTGCATTGTACTTATTTCTTATCATTCTCTGTCTTCTACACAAACTCTGTGCCCCCCAGCTAAGGGCAGTGTCTTATTGGATAGCGCATCCCATTCATTTAGCACGTAGCCGGTGTTCCATAAATACCTGTTGAGTGAATTAATCAGGCCAACCCTCTATTTGACAAGTAGGGGACTAAGGCCAAGAAGGGTAAAGGATTTATCGAGGATTCCAACAGTTTGTGGGTGGCTGAGCTATTGCTTGAACCCAGCACGTCCAGGATGCTTTCCAAGGAACAGCCAGAAGTCGCATGCAAATAAGCAAACACTCTAGTGTCACCCAAAATTCCTGTCCGACCCACAACTGTTTTCTGAGTTTCTGCTAAAAGTAAGGAAATGTCACAAGTGAGGAATATCACTGGCATATGCATTAGACTGGTATTTGAGGGAAAGCCATATGGAGGAAAATGTCACGAGGACATTGTGTAGTGTGCTGGGTGTACTTCTGAGGGAGGGCAGTTTATAGAAGCCTGCTTTACATCCATGTGAAATGGTAGTTCATTATGAATAAATGGGATTTAACACACAGCTCTGTGATGACCAGATTGCCCACTCGCCAACACTCCTCCTGCAAAATCAAGTGTTCACATTCAACCCATTCCAAAAAAGCGGCTATCTAGGCTTTTCCAAGAAATCTCCACAGAAGGACAAGCCTTATGTTCTTTAGTTCATTAGATCACAACCCACAATAAGGAAGCTCTTTCTAATAGCTAAAATAAATCCCTTCGGCCACCTTGTAAACACTCTTAAGATTACACATAGAATAAGATTTCACAAATACTCTCTAAAATGTCCCTTTATACAGTGGAATAGAAATCATCATAAACCTCGTTGTTTTATCTTCCAGCAAAACAAAACTGAGTGTGCAACTTTTAGCGTGATTTTGTTTGCTTCCAAGGTCCTGGCTAAGTCTCCAGAAATAGTTCCTGACCAAGGAACAGGAGTAGTGGGTAGAACTCACCTGCTCCTAATAAGAGAAAGGTGACTGCCTGCCGGGTCCCTCCAACCCTGAGGACTGTAAGACTGCTCAGGCCACTGCAGGGAGGAAGACATGGCACCCTTCACATGGAGAGCTGGCAGCCACACGGCTGGTCTGTTTTGAGAGCCAGCACTCTCCCATCCTCCCGAGGGTGTGTCAGGCCCTCTCCACCTCCTCAGTCTCCATCCTATCACTTCCCCTTGCATGTGGCAGGTGACCAGACCTCCCGCTTTACAACAAAGAGAACCTTCCACCAACAAATCTCTCGCCCCTGCTTTCATGGCAAATGTCATGAAAGGCTCCACCTGCCCTCCCTCCACTCACCAAGAATGAGCATCAGGAAAATACCCTCACTGGAGTAGAACTGACCTTCTGGACACCCTCATTCATGAAACAGAGGCAGCAATTCCAGGGCTGGTGTCTAACCAGGTGGGCATCCAAGGCTACCTCAGGGGACTGGGTGTTTGTGGCGTGTGATGTCAAATGTCATCCTGCTGTTTAGGACTAATCTATATACAGCTTTGAAATCCAGGAAAAACCAAATACCCTTTTATTTGCCTTAAATTGAACAGTGATGGTTTAGGCAGGCCTGACTTTCCCCACAGAGCGAGGAGGAAGTGTTCTTTGGTGACATACAGGCAATCCTGTCTATGAATTATCATCATCAACTAACTCTAACTGAGCTCACGCAGGGTGCCTGGCAGCATCCTTTATCTCAAAACAAGAAACATATAAAAATAGGTAAACAAAAACAGGAGTGTGTCCTCATTACAGAGGGTAATAGCCCAGAGCAGGGGACAGAGGGACCAGCTCTGCTCACCAGGTGGCCTGAGAAGAGTCAGCATTATGCATCTACCTCATTTTTCTCATACGGAGATGAGAATAAATAGCAGTTTGGATGTTTAAAAATCCCCAGAGTGCCTAACTAAGATTTCTGAATATGGCAGCGGTGAGGTCTGAACCAAGAAAAGGAATAGCTGACAGCCAGGCCTTCCAGAGACTTGCCCCAGACCACGGGTGCTCCGCAGGCTGCTGGGGATAATGCAAGAACAAGAGAAAAGACTCCCTTCCAGCAGTGGGTGGGGAAGGAAGCCACAGGTGGGAAAGAAGAGGGGATGGGCTTCAGTGCAAGCAATCACGTTCGCTGCTAAAAAAGAGAAGAGGAAGTCTGAGAGAGGGCAGCTTCATTATTGGTGAAATAATCAGAAATAAACAGTCATTTACCCAAGTTCAACTGCTCCAGAGCCTCTAGCTGAGCCTCTTTGCTTCTCTGGTTATATTTAGAACCTATTTGAGCAACCAGGTTATTTTGTCCCCCGGAGCCAAAGAATAATCTAAGAGCTCCTACCAGGGCTTAGGAGTGAAGAGGAAGAAGGGACAAGGGTGCAGAAAAGCTAACCTCTCCCTGCTCTCAAAACCCAGGATGGAGAAAGCCCCAGGATGCAGCAGGAGCTCATCCTGGTAGGAACAGGCGCACAGCAGCAGAGCCTGGAGCAGCAGGGCCTAGAGCAGCCACCACCACCGCCACTGCTTCCTCTGAGGCAGCTCTGAAGCCAGTGGCAGAGGAATTTCAGCAAGACTGAGGCCTGCAGGGGCCAAGGGCCCTTCTGGGCAAACCTGATCTCTTCTCCCAGCAGGGCCTGGTGGCAGCCATGCAAAGGCAAGAGCATGCATGTTTTCTAGGGATGGCAGGGTCCTGGGGTGGTCTAGCCCCTAAGGGACCAAGTTGAACCAAGAGTCTATAGTGCATCTTTGTGTCCCAAGTGACAGACACAGAATCATATATTAAACCAGGGAAAGGGGAAATGGTATAGGTTAGATACAGAGCAAATAGATGATACAGGAACTACCTTCTAGGATCTCACAATCGACTTGGACACACACACACGCGCACACAGCTGGAAGGCAACAGCCAGGGAATAAGGTGGCTGGAGAGAGTCCTGCTATTTTTCTCCTTCCCTGAGTCCTCGTGCTCCACTTACCAAAAGTTCAGAGAAAAATAGCTCTGCTCCAAGTACCTCCAAGTCATCCAGGACATTCCTGATAAATCTGTCTGCAGGAGCACATGTTGACCAGTGAGCCAAGACTAACCGAGCACTTCCAGCATGCCTGCTGCCACTGGGCGCGAGGCACTGTAACAGCCCTGGGGATGTGAAGGTGAGCAAGACCTCCTGCACCTGCTTTTGCTGGGCTCACAGGCCTGGAGATTGTCTGTGAAAACACTGTCCTTGGCCTCAGCAAAGTAGGGTCAGCTCAGAGGTTCTCAGCCCACCTCTCACGAGAAATGCTCATAAACCCTCACCACTGTATGGATTTTATAATAAGACCCCATTGCAGGTTGCCAAGGACCACCTGCTCACACACGTGCCTCAGTTTACTCAGTAGCCGTGTTCCTTAAAAGTGGGGTGTGAGAGGCAGTATTAAATGAGAAAAGCAAGATGCAGAAAAGTATATACATGATGATCTCTTTTTATGACCATAACAGAAACCATTTCCTATCTATGCACCTCCAAGTTTTTAGTTTTATTTATTTATTCTTGTAACATTGTTGATTATACATATCTGTGGAGTGTAGAGTTGATATCAATACCTGTGCGCAATATGTGATGCTCAAATCAGGACAGTTATTAAACTCAACAGTATGCAATGTAATCATTCTTCATGGCCCTTTACCAATGCCTCCCTTACCCTCCATTCCTTTTGAAAATTCAAAGTACTATTGTGATTGTTGTATCTTTCTTTTATTTATCTATTTTTAAATAGTATCACGACAAAAAGGCACAAAACTATGAACGTCAGGTGTGAACTTGGGGAGAGAGTACCACTACGGTGTCAACGAAAATGAAAGGGGGGTACTGCAAAAAAAAGAAACGGGGGGTTAACAAAAGCAAAAGGAGACAAATGGGACCGCATCAAACTAGAAAGCTTCTGCACGGCGAAAGAAGTAATTAACAGAGCGAAGAAACAACTCACGAGGGAGGAAAAAAACCTGCAAATCACACAGTGGATAAGGGGCTAATATCCAAATATACAAGGCGCTCACACCACTCAGGTAGGTCCCATTTTTTTTCCACATTCAGATGAGGAAACTGGTGCTTGAAAGGATAAAGAACTTGCCCACGGTCACCCAGCTGGGGTCACCCAGGGCCAGGATCCAAACACAGAAGTCACAGCTCAGGGCCTCGTCCAGCTGGACTCTTCCCCCTGGGGACTGTTCTATCCATTTTGTGACATGTGCCCCTTCCTCTCTCTCCCCCTTTCCCTGAGCACAACTATTTAAAAGAGCAATTCCTCACTGCCGCTGCCTGTGCTCCTGCCCTGGATTTCCTCCATTACACTTGTCAACATCTAACATACTGTAGATTTTACCTATTTATTTCTCTATGATCTCTCTCTCCCTCCGCAGAATGTGCCTGGCTCATGGCAGGTTCTCAATACACATTTACATTTCTTTCACTGAACAAATGTTGATTGAGTGCCTACTATGTGATAAGCACTATTACAACACACTCTGATTTTTTAAAAATGTTCTCTGCCGTTATTTAGCTTCTAGACTGATACAGAGATAGATATTAAATTTAAATAATACACAAATAAAGTAAGGTTCCAATGTGTGTCCCAGGGGAGGGACCAAGTCAGTCAGGGCAGTTAGATGGCACTCAGGGTCTTGGGGAAGTGGCTGTTTATCAAATACGTGTAGAAATCTCATTTTTAACAGCCCAGCGTGGCAATACAGGTACATACCAATTTATTATTATTAACTCTAATAGTCAGGGAATCTCTTCAAATTCCTTGCCTGTGAATAAGAATAGCCTTGCCTTCTACAACCTTCCATCACCTTCCTTCCTCAGTGTGGCAGCCACAAATTTGTCGACACTCCCTATGTCGAGGGATGGAGTCTATGTTTCTCACGTCTTCAATCTAGGTGGGCGGTTCTGTGACTGCTTTGGCCAATGGAGTGCATTGGAAATAACGGTTTATTTACACCCTTACACGCTTTTGTGACCCATTGACCTAATGCCCCATCCAAAGGGCCTGTACTTGGTTCACCCCCATCTCTTCCCGTTCCCATCCCTCACCCAACGATACAGTCATGCCAAACTGCTATGGTTCCCCAAAACATCATGCTATCCTATCTCTCTCAAAAACTTGTCCATATCTTGTTCCCACTATCTGGAATGTTCCCCTCTACCTCTTACTTGGCTAATCCCAAATTATCTTTCAGACTTCAGAGTAACATGACTTCCTCCAGAAAGCCACCCTTGACTCTCGAGACTGGGTTTTGTGCTCTCACACCACCTTGCTCTCAGGCCTGTAGCAGCCTTTATCCCACTTCACTGTGATTCCCTGCTACTTGTCTGTTTCTCCCACTAGACAAATGCTACTTGGGGACCACGCCTGTACCATGCCCTGGGGTACCCCCGGAGTCTGACCCCTGGAGTCAGCTCCCATTAATTGCTTGTGAGATATGTAAGGGAAGACCCCTCACTGGGCCCAGAGAGATGATATCCTGCAGTCTCTTCTAGGTTAGTGGAGGAAGCTGTTGGTTCATCAGGAGCCAAATAGCTGGCCATCCCATTAATACCCAATATGTGTAGTTGGCAATGATCTGTGTTAGATACAGCAAACAGTGGCACAACCAATAACCAGCAGTTGTCCAGAAGCCAGAGGAGCATGACTGAAGCCCCCAGAGACCACTCTGAGAGGGGCATGGAGGATCAATACAAGCCCGCATCCTGCCCTCCCTCAGGCCAGAGCAGGGCTCTGTAGTCCTGCCTGCGGTCAACCTATCTACTCCTCTGCCCCAGCCCACACTTAGCCCTACAGCCCATCCCAATCAGAAGGGATGTCTTGTTTGAAAGTTCCCACCAACCTGAGTCCTGCACTGAGGCAAACCAAAGGAACGTAGGCATGGTCCCCCAGACCTTCCAAGGCTCCACACCCTCTAATCACAACCGCCACCTCCCCCCATCAGCCAAGCATGCAGCTGACATCTACAAGTTTCACTGCCACTTCTCTGATCTATTCCTTCCTCTCAGCACCTTAACATGATATGGACACTAACAAGTGGCACAGGAGGTGGCGAAGAGAGAGACCAATGCATTAATTATTCAAATTTATTTTTGTTTAACTTCAGAAATAGTAAAGAGAAATTCAATATTTCTGGAAAGACTGTCCAGGTAGGAGACCTTGAAGTTTCTTTGGCAGATCTAAGAAATACAGTATTCTCTTATTTACTTGATCTTATCTCTTATAATTATTTAAGTCCATGAATTCTTAAAATCTAACAATAAATAACTCAGAACTGAAGTCAGCAAAGGACCCTATAAAAGCCAACAGAAGTTCCCGCCTCCGCTGCCATCCTTGCCCCACTCTCTGGCACACTGCCAGTTCCCACTGCTCGGTGCCCTTTCACTGCTCATCAGGGGCTGTTTATTAAAAACACAAAGAGTTGCTGCAACTGAAAGGCCCAGGGCTTCTGCCATGCCGAACTTCTCATCCCTCTTTCCCACTGGCCAAATCTCCTCCTGGGAATGACAGGATTAAGATGCTATGAAAAATTAAAATATCATAGCTGGTGACATAACCAAGTATAGGCATGTCACCTCTGGCTGATGGCATATTCTCTGATATCATTTTACCATTGCTTATTGACGCTCCAACCAGGTGTCAAGCACTATCTACTCCAGGCACTAGTGCATGGACCCTGCCCTCACCCACCACCTCTCCTGCTCCTTCCCCTTTTATAATCACATCTATGGTAGGGTATATAATGGCCCCAAATATGTTCATGTACTAATCTCCAGAACCTGTAAACGTTACCTATATGGCAAAAGAGATTTTGCAGATGTGATTAAGTCAAGGACCTTGACATGAGGAAATTATTCTGGATTAACTAGGTGGGCCTAAATGCAATCACAGGTACCCTTTTAAGAGAGAGGCAGAGGGAGATGAGATGCAGAAGAGGAGGAGGCAATGTGACCATGAAGTGAGAGATGGGAGTGATGGGGCCACAAGCCAAGGAATGCTGGCAGCCACCAGAAGCTAGAAGAGGCACGAAGTAGCTTCTCCCTTAGAGCCTCCAGGGGGAGCTCAGCCCTGCTGACACTTTGATTTCAGCACAGTGATACTGATACATCTGGCCTCCAGAACTGTGAGAGATTATGTTTCTGTTGCTTTAAGTCACCAAGTCTGTGCTAATTTGTTACATTAGCAGTAGGAAATTAAAACAGCATCCCGATCACTTTATCTCTATAGCAGAAACCCAAAGGTGACGCGTGACTATTTTCCTCAACCATGAAGCATCCAGGGTACATCCATTTCTTCCCCGCCACGTTCCGTGATCCTCGTGGACCCTGAGCACTTCTTGTGGGCCTTGGGGTTCTGGCCTAGAGGTTTGCAGACTGAAAACTCAGCACACCCACTCCCCACTGCGTGGGCCACCACCCGGCCTGGTTCCATCACTGTTCAGGGTGAGGCATCCAGAGCCACTCGTCCGCCTCAGTTATTCCAACACCCCAGCCACTCCTTTCTCTGGAATTCTGCTCTTGCAGCTTTTCAAATGGCTGGCTCCTTCCTCAGGTCTAAACTTAAACATCACCTCTCAGAGTCCTTTCCTAACCCAGTGACAAAAGGCGTCCCCCTCCTATTTTTCTCTGCCAGCTCCCCGTTTGTTTTCTTCATGGGACATAGCACCACTAATAATTATTTTATTTAGTTGCTTGCTTACTTGGTTTTTTAATCTTTCAGTTGCCTCCCTCACAAGGTGCAGGGACTGCACAGTGTCCAGTAAATGGTAGGCACTTAACAAAGACTTGTCCTATTAAGTAAGTAATCCCTTAACTGGATAGTTGTGATGAAAACAACGGGGACAATACACAGGGCAAAGAAGAGTGGGCATTTCTGATCATTCCCAAGTTTGAGTCCTGGGGCCATGACTCTGTTGAGATGGACCCCCAGTCAGGGTGGAAATGCCTCTTGTAGGGTGTTGTCCTAGAGTCACTTTGACACCCAGGGGTCTGGGTTAGTGCAGGCCCATGACGAGGGACTCGTGCAGTCTCATGTTGTCTCAGTCTTGGGCGAGCTGAGGTCTACGAGTCCTTGAGAGGTTCCATCAGAGACATGGAGTCAGCGGACACACCCAGGCCACCCCACGCTTGGTTATGAAGGGACGGAGGAGAGGAGGCCGAAAAGGAGAGGGAGACAAGCAGAGGGGAGCTCCAAACCCCCGGAGGAGCAGGGCTCCTCCCTGCCGCTTCTTTTTGTTGCAGAACTCCCTGTCCTGGGGAGCTGCCACCGGGAGCTGTCCTCTCTCTGGATGACGGGAGGGGTCCCAGCACCAGGAGCCATCATCACTTCCGTCCTCCTTGGGGGCTCCTGGGTAGGGTCTTCAGTCTGACTGATGATGGGCCAAGAGAACAACATCACATCTACGGGTTTCCCAAAATTAAAATGGATAATAGGACCTTACGGAAGGTTGCCTGGATAATGAAAGCATTAATTCAGGCTCTGGTTTGCCTGAGAGCAATGGGCTCATGAAAGCATCACTAAGGGCTCTGTGGCAGTCTCCTGGCCGGGGGCTCTTCCCCTCGGTCCCTGCCCACCACACTCGGGGCGCACCCAGAGGCCGTGAAGTCGGGGAGCCAAGGTTCTTCACTCAGCATGTCTCTCTGAGAAGTCAGGGCTGGGTAAGGTCTGAAACGCCAACTGCACACCAGGAAACTGCAGTCTAGTGACTTGCTTGAGGTTCCACAGCTTTAGTCAGCAAGCGTGCAGGCTGGAATGCCTATTTTCCCACCTTATCCGCTCACACGTTTCTGGGGTCCTCCTCCATCACACGCCTGTGCTCACACACACACACACACAGCCCTGAATCTCTCCCACACAGGCCGGTGCCTCCCCACCCCTCCGTGAGCCGTGCACATCCCCGCCCGTGCTTTTGCTGCGGGTGCTCCCACCCCGCAGCCCTCTGCACTCTCTGTCCCTCCAATTCCACCCTGTGCTGGGCCTAAGTTCACCGCCTTTCTGCTCTGGTGCTTCATTTTAATACCGCTGCTTCATTCCCTTCTTTGAGCTCCTCCGGCACTTGGGGTTTTCATACCACACAATTTAGCCCTGAGTTCTACCCTGTCTCCACGGTGCAGAGCTGTTTCATCTCATCCTCCCAACAAGACTGAAATTCCGCGAGGATTCCCCCCAGCAATGCCCCCCAAGCCCAGCATGCAGTGAACATTCCATCATTGCCTGCTCTTTGGCAATCCAGGATTCGAGTCCAGGTTTCATTGACTTATGTGGCCTTAGACAAGCCCACAGTAGACCTGTGTCACTGTCCTCACAAAAACAATGGGCATAAACTCTACCAAGGGCCCATCTTACTCCACATTGTGCTGCTGCTCTTCACTGTCTCCCAGTGTCATGACAGCAGCCTGCTCATGCCCACCCCGTCCCTGCTATCCCCATATGTCTCCAAAAGTACCCCAAAGATGCCGCTGTCTGGGGAACCCCATGACTTCATGTTAAATGGGTGTTTGTCTATTGCTGCCCAGCAGGAGCAGCTTGGCTGGTGGGAAGAGCACTGGATAGGGAGTTCTGTGTTGGGCCCTGGGTTCTAGTCCTGCCCCTTCCACTGCCTGGCTCCAGGACCTGACCACAGCCCACTGTCCCTGCACTGCAGGTTCTCCACCTGTTAAATGAGGACATTAGATTTTGCTGCTGCTCCCTAAAGCCTCTACAGCCCTGTACTTCCTGAAGTCTTAAGTAGACATCAGTGTCTCCATGCACAGAGGCCAAGCAGAGCAGCTGAAAGCAGAATATGGCCTTAATGTGTGGGGCACGTACAAGGAGAAAGAGGAGAATCAGCCCTTTTCCTGGAAATCTGGCTTGGATCTCGCAGAAGAGAGTGTGCAGTAAACACTAGAAGGCACGAGAACTGCTGAGGCAACGATACGCCCACCCAACACACAGACACGTCGATCAGCACCGAGCGCAGCTTCCCAGGAGCATGGCAATGGTTAATTAGACCTGGGGGCCCAATGGCTGTAGCAAGGCTCATCATTAAGGTTAGAACAAGCGGAACTGCCACCAAGCAAACCATATTGACCCTCTGAGTCAGCTCCTCAGATCGTGTTTTCTTTGACTGTGAAATTAGGGATGGATTAGATGTGGTAGGGAGAGGGAAAGATGAGACCCAGCTTCACAGAGGTCTCCCTCCTCCTTGAGGCAATGACTTCAAGGAATGGGACTGAGTCTGTTGTCACGAACATAAGTGCCAAATGCTCATTGTAGGAACCACAGTCCCAGGGCGTCCGGAGAAAGTGACCCTGTCCTTCTCCCTTCCACATGCCAGCCCCACAGACTTAATAACCAGATGGTGGCAATCCAAAGGAGTGGTCCGGCAGAAAGTAGGCCATCTCAGCAGTGGCCAAGTTTCACCTACTGGTCACTTGAGCAGGTGGGTGTACAGAGACCGCTCCCATCCTGGCCCAGCCTGGCCCTGGCGGGCACTCCACAGGTCTCCTTTGTGTTTATGTGAGGTGAGCAGCCACCTGTGGACAGCACCCTGACCCAAGCTGTCGTGGAGCCTCAACAATCGACACCTCCACCAAGTGCCTTCATGCCTTCGGCTGGGATACTGATATTTCATGATACGCAGAGGAAATATTTACCATCTTTGAGCAAGTCTAACTAGAAACCTGACTGATCGCAATATCCAGAAATGCTCTTTGTGGTGAAGGGGTTGTCCCCACCTCCACCCAGCAGGCTGAGGCCTGCTTGCTGTCACCCAGGACAGCTGACACAGTCATTGAGTGTGGACTGCCACAAGCCCCACAAATGACTAAAACGGGCAACGTGAATAAAGACCTGAGTCACGATGCCCAGAATCACCAGTGGGGAGGAGCAGGTGCAGAGGCAGCTAGGGGTCCTCTTAATGGACAGTCCCCGAACATGCCGGGTCTCTGGTCCAGGGTCGGAAATGGAGGTGGAGGGCTCAGAGGCTCTGTGGGTAGGAGCCCTCTTGAGTAAGAATTCTGCTGGCTTTACTCTGCAAAAACAAGCTGCACATTGATTCATGGACAAAAACACCAAGCAACCATCTGGGGACGGCAGGAAACAAGAAAAGGAAGGGAAGGGAAGACTATTCAGGTATATTTTTATTCTTTCGTGTCTTATTTTGTATCTCTTCAGCTTGGGAAGGTTCCTGGGACTTTCTGGCTCCATGGTCAGTCATGCTTTACAGAAAATTAGACCAGTCCTGACAGAAATCGGGTGAGAGCTAAAATAAAGTCTGTGGGACAAGCCTGTGGGATGCTTCATCTTTGTGATCCTGGTGAACGTACAGGAAGGTGGTGGCCAGTCTTCAAAATGGGGAGAGAAGGGATCTGAATACAGGAATTTGGGACAGTAAAGATTTCCTTGTTGCTAACTACTCGACGATGCAGGGATTTTCCCCCTTAAGGCTGGTCAGCAAGCATTAGCTGGGCGCCTAGTAGGTGCCTGAGGAGTCTGTAGAGGACTCTGTACCAGGCTACCTCTCTCGGTGGCCCTCTCCCTGCTATTGAGGCTTTTCCAGCAGTCTTGGCTCACAACAAACAGCAAATCAGACAAAGATCCCTGCCCTCCTGTAGCCTACATTCTAATGGGGGATACAGACAATATAGGAGATTTTTTTTAAGTACACCAAATGACATGTTAGATGGTGATAAGGACTAAGGAGAAAAAATTAAGCAGAGAGATGTGCTGGCCTAAAATTTTAGAAAGAATGACCAAGGACAATCTTCCAGAGAAAATGACTTTCAAGTACAGACTGCTTTTGCCTTCATGTCTGGTGGCCCATCTGACCTGTCAGACACCCTTTCCCTTGGGACAGCTGGTTCTGCATTAGAGAGAGCTGTGAGGGGACACCAGCCCTGGACACAGCTGTGGAGAGGCCAACCCGCCTTCCTGTGACCGCCACCCCTTCTCCAATAGCGCTCGGCTGTCCCAGGAGCCCTGTGCCCCTCCACCAGAGGGCTCTTGGCTGGGTGGGAGATCTAGGCTCAGGCCTGGCGTGGCTGCTCATCTGACCTCCCGGGGCCTCATCCGGGCATCTATAAATGAGCATGTTGGAGAGCTCATTTCTAACGTCACTCGCAGCCCTCCACGAGCCCCACTGTCTGTGATAAGCCCATCCTCGCCAGCGTGTTCATTTGTCTCCTCTCCTGCAGCAAGCTGACATCCCAATAGCGGCCCTATGGTCACACAGCAACACAGCTGAGGGAGGCTCTGAAGCCAGCAGACCCTGGGGAGTTATTTTAGGCCCACAGCCTTCTAAGGGGCCCAGACACGCCACAGACACAGCCCCACCCCCTCCAAGGCCAGCCGCCTCAGTGTGTGGCCACATGTAACAGAGGAGAAACGAAGCAATTCCATGCGTGGCCAGCCCTCCACCAGCCAGGGTTCCCTATCGCTGAGGTTACGCTAACTGTGAGATGGTCCAACCCTAGGATCTGAGGTGCTCCTTATGAAAAGACTTTACAAGCAAAGCAGCCACCATCACACCAATCACTGTCAATCAGCATAGCAGGTGACGGTGCACCCTGCAAAGCAGCTCCTCCCTGGCTTCACTTCCCAAGAAGCACAGCAGGAAAAAAGCATGCAGTCTCTGCTGAAGGACACACCACACCACGGCTGAGGCACAGGGGCTCCCCAAGCTGGCACCTCTGTTGAGGCGACACTACGGGAGTTCTGCCAACACCACTTGCTGTCTGTAACTCCAGAGTCTGGCCAGCTCACCTCTCCTGACAGGCACGAAATTCACTTTATCACACCTCAGTCACCTATGGATGGTGGGCAGCGGTGGGGCAGGGGAAGGGACATGGCATAATTACAAGAATGACTTCAGATCTGGCTAAATCCCTAGACTGACCTGGCCGGTGTCAACCACACTGGGGCTCTGCAATCGAGGCTCTGCTAGCAGGTGCTTAAGAAAAAGACTTAAGTTTCCCAGGAAACAGTCAGCCCAGAATCCTCATCACTATCGGCCAACAAAAAGCCACCATCTATTGGACACTCCGTGTACTCATTTTCCACTTAATGACTCCTCTGGAATTCATGCTAATGGAGGTGGGGGTGCTAGGTGGGAGGAGGTGCATGGCATAATTCAACCAGCCTTGCCAAATGGGTCCCTAGGACAAACAGAATCTTCAGCCACTCAGACCCCTGGTTTCCACCCAAGGCAATTATTCCATCCATTGTCTGTGAAGGCGACAGGAAGGCTGAATTCTGTTCTTCCTTCTCTTTCCTCCAGCTGCTCTGATAATATCTTTGCCTCCCCTTTGATGACCTTCCAAGACCCTGAGACAGAAAAACATCTGCACTCTCAGAAGACTTTGGGGGACAGCACCAAACTCCCCCTGTCCTCTCCCCCCTGCACCCATCAGGGTCTGCCTTGGAGCTGCAGCTCCCCAGCCTAAGACAGGATCCTTCTGAAAGAAGCAATACCAAGTGTGCCTTGGGATGGAGGGAGAGTCCAAGAGGAAGGTTTGAGAAGAGAGCCGCACCACCTGATTTACTCCAGATAGATCACTTGACCCACGCAGTCAAGGATGCAGTGAAAGAGGCTAGGCTGGGACTGACTGGCAGGCTAGGAGGCTGTTGCCTACTTGGCTTCTCCACTTAAGTGCATAATAAGCATCTCAAACATGACAGAACTAAAGCAGAATCCTTTCTCTCTCCCTTCCAGCCTCCCCTCACCCCCACCCCTCAAGCCATACACCAGGAGGTATCCTAACTGCTGTTTCCCTCATCACCACCACTAATCACATCCAATCTAGTGGCAAGTCCTGTGGACTTCACCTCCAACCTGCATTCCAAATCTCTTCCACAGAAACCACCCCAGTCCCAGTCCCCCTCACCACACACACAGGATTTCTGCGGTGGGCTAAGTGATAGTCCCCCAACCACTCCTAATTCCCTTCAGCCCTTTTGTCATATGGCAGCCAAAGGTGTGAGATTTCTCACACCCTTTTGTTGCGAAGGATAACATGCAGAAAAGGATGTAAAACAAAAATGTACAGTTTATCACAAAGTGAACACATTTGCACACATGCAAGTCAAGAAACAAGACATTATCAATTCTACCCCAAACACCGCCCCCTTGCACCCCTGCCTATCCCTGCCCCTCCTTCTCCACCAAAGATATCCACTGGCCTGGCTTTTAAGGTAATCACTTTCTCAACTTTTCTCAAATCTTATCACCTAATCATGCACCCCTAGGAGCACCTAAACATGCATCCTTAGAAGCACCTAAACATGCATCCCTAAAAGCTACAGTCTGGGTTTTGGCTGGAATTTGAAATCTGTATAAGTGGAATCATACCGCATGTACTCTTTCATGTTGAGCTTCTTTCCCTCCACATTATATTTATAAAATTCATTCATGTGGTGTGTGTACCTGTAGTTTGTTAATTCTGATGGTTGTACGACAGTTTGTTATTTATCCATTCTACTGTTAATGGGCATTTGGGTTGTTTCCAGATTTTTGGCTATTATGACTAATGCCGCTACAAATAGTTTGATATAACTCTCGGTGCCAGAATAGTCTTAAACAGGGATCAGACCATGTCACTCCTCTGCTTAAAACTCTCCAAAATCTTCCTGTCATACTTAAAATCCAAATTCCTCATCGTAGTCCAGAAGGCCCGTGCTTCCTTCTGTAACTCCATCTTCTACCTCTCTCCCTCTTGCTCACATGCTCCTGCCTCACCCGTCTTTCTGCTCCTGCAACATCCCAAGCTTGCACCAACCCCAGGGCCTTTACACTTGCTCTTCTCTCTGCCTACAATGCTCTTCCCCACCATCTGGGCATAGTTGGTTCCTTCTTGACATTCAAGGCTTGGGTCAAATATCACCTCCTCAGACAACTCCCTTGACCACCTAGTCTAGAAGAGACCCCCAGATCTCCCTCTTTTACATGCCGTTGTCCTGTCTTCTCCATAGCACTCTGCACTGTGGGAAGCCTTCTTGTTTACATGTCTAGTTACTTGCTTATTGCTTATCTCCTCCTACCTCCCTGATATCCTCAGCACCCGGAACCGTGTCTGACATAGAGTGAGCACTCAATAAAAGCTTGTTAAGTGAATGAATGAATGAATGAATCTGCAGGAAAGATGGCCAGGTTATTAGTATAGTGGCATTCGGGGAGGGACGGAGTAGCATGCAATGGATACTTTTGAGACCAACAGAGGAAGCATAAAAAAAGGAAGGGAGGCAGGAGAGTAATGCTGATGGAAACCCTGTGCTCCATGCCCTGGGCCAAGGGCATCACGTTTGCCCCATAAAGGGCTGGTCTCTGGTGTGCTAGATGGCTGTGTGCCACTTGCAGGCTGGCTGAGCCTGGAGCACTGGGGAAGGTTCCCTGTGAGGCAGGGAACACTGAACCCCTTTCAGAGCAGAAGCCAACCCCTGCTGAAGTAGGAGAATAAGTGAGGCTGCCTTTAATCCTCGTCTAGACAAGGGGAGAGGAAAGTGGGGGTGTTTCATTATTCTCTCTGAGGAGTCAAGGCAGCAGTATGAGACAATTCAGGTTGTCAACCTGCCAACGCAGCCTCTAAGGATGACAAACTTTCCCAACTACTGCCTCAGTAAACATCCAGAGAGCAGCAGAAGCCAGCACCAGACTTGATATCCATCAGCAAGGCTGTGGGGTGTGCTCCAGGCAGTTTGAGAATCATCCCTGCACAGACCCACAGCAGCAAGGCTGGGGCTGTGGGGAGGGAAGAGTAGGATGGGGAGCAACCCTAAAAGAGGGACAGAAAGGCTCCTCTCGGATGTAGAATAGTATAGCAGGGCCACTATGAGGAAATGGAAGTAATTTTAAGAACCTGGACACAAGGGAGATGGCTGAGTTTTGTCCCAGTCCATCCTTACCTGTGTGACCTCAGGAAGGTGTCTTAATCTGCCTGAGTCCCAGTTACTTCCTCTTCAAAATGGACTCAGATACATACTCTCTTTGTCAATGTCTCAATGTTATTGTGAGGATCAAATTAAATCACATATATAAAAGAGTTTCATAGACAAATGTAACATGACAATAATAGGCCTTAAACAGACTCATTACTCAGAAAGTAAAAACAAGTAGTAACTCATTGGCCAAGTTTGGAATAAGTGGCAGTGTTTGAGAGGATTTTTTCTTTAGGGACACTTGTAGCACTCCAGGCCAGGAGGGTGGGAAACTTGTAGTGACTAAGTTTCCACAAGCACAATAAGTCTCTAGTAGTTAAGAGTACAGATCCTTACAATAACAAATGGAAACAAAACAAAAACCCTAGGAATAGAGCTGGCCAGTTAGCACGCAGTCTTGTAACACCAAGGTCAAGGGTTCAGTCCCTACACTGGCCTTTGCCAAAAATAAATAAATAAATAAAGGAAATACATAGTACCTTCAAAAACTCTGGGAATAAATTTAATAAGAAATACACAAGATGTATGAAGAAATGTTTAATTTAAAACACTATGCAAAGACACAAAAGAAGAACTTGAACAAATGGAAAATCATACCATGTTCATGGATAAAAAATTTATCCCTGGGGCCGGCCC
>NW_007729971.1:138559-143827 GCF_000696425.1 Galeopterus variegatus | reverse complement strand
TTGAACAAATGGAAAATCATACCATGTTCATGGATAAAAAATTTATCCCTGGGGCCGGCCCAGTGGCGCATGCTACAGTGCGCCGCTTGGGAGTGCCGCGGCGCTCCCGCCAAGGGTTCGGATCCCACATACAGACCAGCCGCTCACTGGCTGAGCGAGGTGTGGGTGCAACCCCGAGGGTTGCGATCCCGTTGCCGGTCCCGGTCCAGTACGGGCGCGACACTGAGGGTTGCGATCCGTTGCTGGTCACGAAAAAAAGACAAAAAGGAAAAAAAAAAAATTTATCCCTAAAGCTAATTAATAAACTGAATGTATTCTCAATGAAATTACCAGTAAATTTGAGGGGAGCTAGATAAGTTTAAATTAAAGTTCATGTGGAGCAATAAATAAGCAATAATATCTAAGAAAGTTCTGGAAAAGAAACGTATAGAAGATGACCAGCCCTAATGCATATTAAGGCGTATTGTAAAACTGCATTAATTAAAATACACAACCTGGCATATGAGTGAACAAATTAATCAACAGAATAGAAGAGAAAATGATGAAATAGACCCCTATAACTATAGGAAATATAGATTTCAGATCATTGAAGAAGACATGAATAATTCAATAAACAGTACTGAGACAACTGAATAGACATGCAGGAAAACATTAAGTAGGATTCTTCCCTCAAACTTTATGCCAAAATAAGTTAATAATGAATCAAAGATCTAAATGTAACAAATAAAACCAGGAAAGTGCAGAAGTAAAAAACAAAGAGTATAGTAATTTTTGTGGTTGTGAAGGCCTTTGTAAGCATAATTGAAAACCAATACACAGTAATAAGACTGATCCATTTAACTGCTTAAAAATGTAAAAACTGTCATAAGAACATAAACAACTTCAAAAGGCAGACTAAAAATTGGGAAAAATATTTTCTGTATTTATACTACAAAAGACTAATTTATTTATTTATTTATTTTTTTAAGATGACCAGTAAGGGGATCTTAACCCTTGGGCTTGGTGTTGTCAGCACCACACTCAGTCAGTGAGCAAACCGGCCATCCCTATATAGGATCTGAACCCATGGCCCTGGTGTTATCAGCACCGCACTCTCCCGAGTGAGCCACGGGCCAGTCCTAAGACTAATTTTCTTAGTACACAAAAAATTTCTACAAACTAATAAGAAAATGTGCAGAGGACATAATAAATTCACAGAAAAGGAAATATAAGTTGATCTTAATATTTGCAAAGATATTCAAACTCACATTAAGAGAAATGCTTACTGAAACTAGGAGATGCCATTATTCATTTCTTAGATAGTCAAGGGCCAGAAAAGTTTGATAACGTAGTATGTCAGCAAGGATGCAAGGAAACAGGTACTATGCTGATAGATGGATAAATTGTACAAATTCCATGGAGGGTAATTTAGGACTACACTGGAAAATTTTAACCTCACCCTTCAAATCCACAATTCTTTCACATATATTTTTTACTTCATATATATTTGCATTTTCTTTCACATACATTCACATGTATACAAGTGATGTTTATGTGTTTATTCACTGAAGCATTAGTGAAATAGCAAAACTTTTTTTAAATACTATATATCCATGAAGAAGGGGTCAACTAGTTAAATTATGGAATATGTGCCTTTAAAAAAAATGGAGGCAGATCTCATTGTCTCGATTTGTAAGGATCTCCAACATATCAATTCCTAAGTGGAAAAATACATATGTGGAGAGCAGCAAGTTATGTACGTTATTACTTGTTTTTGAAAAATATACACATTATAATTTATATATATGAAAATGGAAGGATACACAAGAAAATGGTAACAGTGGTGCCATTTTCAGTGATACCAACTAAGGAGATAGTGAAAACTACTAAATGTTGCTGAAAGAAACTAAAGAAGACACAAGTAAATGGAAAGTCATCCTGTGTTCATGGACTGGAAGACTTAATATCATTAAGATGTCGATACTACCCAAAACACCTACAGATTCAATGAAACCCCTACTAAAATTCCAAAGGCATTTTTCACATAAATAGAAAAATCAATCCTAAAATTCATATGGGAACTTAAAGGGCCCAAAATAGACAAGACAATCTTGAAAAAAGAATGAAGTTGAAGGTCTAGCACTTTCTGATTTCAAAACTTATCAAAAAGCTACAGTAATGGAAACAGTGTGATATGGACATAAAGATAGACATAGGCCAATGGAATAGAATAGGGAGCCCAGAAATAAATTCTTGCATTGACGGGCAAATGATTTTCTACAAGGGAGCCAAGACCATTCAGTGGGGAAAGGAAAATCTTTTCAACAAGACTGTGGCATTGGGAAAACTGGATATCCACATACAAAAACATGAAGTTAGATCCTTACCTAACACCATATATAAAAATTAACTCAAAATTAACTCTAAATGTAAGACCTAAAACTATAAAATACTTAGAAGAAAACATAAGAGAAAATATTTAAAACATTGGATTTGGCAATGATTTCTTAGATATGACACCAAAAGCACAGAAAACAAAATAAAAAATAGATGAATTGGACTTCATCAAAATTAAAAACTGTTATGCATCAAGGGACACTATCAGCAGAGTGAAAAATCAATCTGCAAAATGGGATAAAATATTTGCAAATCATATATCTGGTGAGTGATTAATATCCAGAATATATAAAGAACCCCTACAACTCAACAACAACAAAAAAACAACTAACCATTTAAAACATGGGCAAAAGACTCGAATAGACATTTCTCCAAAGAAGATATACAAATGGCCAATAAGCACATGAAAAGATGCTCAACGTCACTAATCATTAATGAAATGCAAATCAAAACCATGAGTATCAATTACTACATATTCAATGGCTATTATAAAAAAAAAAAAACAGAAAGCAACAAATGTTGCTGAGGATGTAGAGAAACTAGAACTAGAACTTTTGTACATTGCTGGCAGGAATGTAAAGTGCCACTATGGAAAACAGTATCACTTTTCCTCAAAAAATTAAACATAGAATTACCATATGATCCAGCGTACCACTTCTGGGTGTATACACAAAAGAATTGAAAGTGGGGAATCAAACAGATTATTTGTACACCCATTTTCATAGCAGCATTACTCACAATAGCCAAAAGGTGGAAAACAACCCAAGTATCTATTGATGGATGAATGGATAAACAAAATATGGTTTATGCATACAGCAGATTTTATTCAGCCTTAAAAAGGAAGGAAATCCTGACACATGATACAACATGGATGAAGCTTGAAGACAATCAAAAAGAATAAATTGAACAATTTATTAATTGAAACAATGGCATCAAAAAGAATAAATGTTTAATTTAGGAATAAATTTAACCAAGGACAGGAAAGATTTGTACACTGGAAACTATAAAACATTGATAAAAGAAATTGAAAAAGACAAATAAATGGAAAGATATCCCATATCAATGGGTTGGAAGAATATATTCTTAAAATGTCCATACTACCCAAAATAATATACAAATTCAAGATAATCCCTAACAAAATTCCCAAATTCTAAAATTCATATAAAACCGCATAAGACCTTGAAGATCAAAAGAAATCTTGAGAAAGAAAAACAATGTTGGAGGCATTACATTTCTTGATTTCAAATTATATTGCAAAGTTATAGTAATCAAAAGAGTATGTTACTGACAAAAAAAAAAAAAAAAAAAAAAAAAAACAGACACATAGACCAATAGAACAGAATAGAGAGCCCAGAAATAAACCCAAACATATACAATCAACTAATTTTCAACAAAGGCACCAAGAAAACACACTGGGGAAAGAATAGTCTCTTTAATTAATTACGCTGGGAAAACTGGATTTCCACAAGCAAAAGAATGAAACTGGACCCTTATCTAACTTCATACACATAAATCAGCTCAAAATGGATTAAAGACCTATAAAACCACAAAACTCCTAGAAGAAAACATAAATGAAAAGTTCTCTTGGTATTGGCTTTGGCAATGACTTTTTTGGATATCACAGCAAAAGTTCAGGCAACAAAAGCAGAAATAAATGTGACTACATCAAACTAAAAAGCTTCTCCACAGCAATGAAAAAATCAACAAAATGAAAAGGCAGCCTACAGATTGGGAGAAAATATTTGCAAGCCATATATCTGATAAGGGGTTAATATCCAAAATACATAAGTAAGTCATACAACTCAATAGCAAAAAAATCAAATAACCCAATTTTAAAATGTGCAAAGGGACTGAATAGACATTTCTCTAAAGACAAATGAATGGAAAACAGGTATACGAAAAGGTATTCAACATTACTAGTCATTGGGGAAATGCAAATCAAAACCACGATGAGATATCTCCTCACACCTGTTGGAATGGCTTTTCTCAAAAAGACAAGAGGTAAGTGTTGGCAAAGGTATGGAGAAAGGGGAGCCCTTGTACAATCCTGCTGGGAATGTAAATTGGTACAGCCATTATGGAAAACAGTGTGAGGAGGTTCCTAAAAAATTAAAAATAGAACTACCATATAACCCAGCAATCCCTCTGCTGGGTATATATCCAAAGGAAATGAAATCAGTACCTCACTGATTTATGTGCACTGCTGTGTTCATTGCAGCATTATTCACAATAGCCAAGACATGGAAACAATCTATGTGTATATCAACAGATGAATGGATAAAGAAATTGTAGTGTGTATATATACAATGGAATATTACTCAGCCTTTAAAAAAGGAGATACTGTCATTTAAGACAACAGGAATGAACCTGGAAGACATTATGCTAAGTGAAATAATCCAGACACAGAAATAAAAGTAATGCATGATCTCTTTTATATGTGAAATCTAAAACAAAGTCAAATACATAGAAACAGAGAGTAGAAACATGGTTACCAAGGGCAAGGAGGAGGAGGAAATGGGGGAAAGTATGTCAAAGGGCTTGCAGCTATGTTGGATGATTAAGTCTAGAGATCTTATGTACAGCTGAGGACTATAGCTAATAATATTGTATTATACACTGAAATTTTGCAGCAAGTAGATTTTAAGTGTTCTTACCATCCCACCCCACCCTCTAAATAACTATGTATCAGGAAGGGATATGTTAATTTGCTTGACTGCAGTAATCATTTCACTATGTATATGTATATCAAAACGTCGTATTGTACACCTTAAATATGCACAATTTAAAACTTTTAAATAAAATTAAAGTAAACTTTAAAAACATTTCCCACTAAAAAAAATTATAGTAAGTGAAATAAGCCAGTCACAAAAGGACAAATATTGTATGATTCCA
>NW_007729971.1:135431-137590 GCF_000696425.1 Galeopterus variegatus | reverse complement strand
AAAAAAAATTATAGTAAGTGAAATAAGCCAGTCACAAAAGGACAAATATTGTATGATTCCACTTATATGAGGCACCTGGCGGAGTCAAATTCACAGAGACAGAAAGTAGAATGGTGGTTGCCAGGGGCTGGGGGGAGGGAGGAATGGGGAGCAATTGTTTAATGGGTGTAGAGTCCCAGTTTGGGAAGATGAAAAAGTTCTAGAGATGGAAGGTGATTATGGTTGCACAACAATGTCAATCACTTAATGCCAATAAACTGTACACTTAAAAATGGCTGACATGGTAAACTTTGTGTTATATGTATTTTACCACAATAAAAAAATAAAGAGAAAGACATAAACCATAAATAATAAAAAAAAAGAAGAGTAGGAATTCTAGAGTCAGCCCTCCTGGGTTTGACTGTTCGATCCTTCCTTTAATAGCCAAGCTACTTTAGGTACTTATTGTTTCTAAGCCTCAGTTTTCTCATTTATAAAATAATAAGAATAGCACTGCATCAGATTGTTTTGAGGCTCATATAAGGCTTAGAGTACTGCCTACCACGATGTTGGTGCTTGATAAGTAGTAGCTTCTTCTTTGTTATTGTCTGTAACAGTTGTTGAACTTCTACTAAGTCCAGGCACTATGCCAAGTTCTAGGAATACAGAGATGGATTGGATGGACCCCTGCCTTTAAGAACCTCAGCACTCAGTGAATGGAACCTTTAGGAGCAAGTGTTGAAAAAGTCATGATGGAAGTAACCCTCAAGAAGAAAAACACAAGACAATAGATTGAAGGTCTAAAGTGTTTTCTAAAGAATAGACCCGTCTGAAAATAGAATGGGCTATCTTGAAAGGTGGTGAAGTAGTCTGGATAACTACTTATTAGACATGTTGCAGAAGAGATTCAGAGAGTTTGGCTATGAAGTCATTATGGCCCCATGTGGCTCAGAGAGTCTGTGATGCTATAGCATTAGGGCCAAGGACTGGACTATTAGCCATTTGGCTGAAGAAAGACTCCAGGGTGTCAGCCCTGAAGACATCTCTGCTTTATGACATCATCCCAACACCTCCCAGCAGGGACCCAGAGGGTCCATATGTCAGGTGTGGATTCAAATTCAAAATGACAGACACAATTTTTGCATAGATGAATGGAGAGGAACCAAAGATGATCATCCCTGGATGACAGACAGCAGGGTAGGACAGCCCAAAGGGGAGGCCATCCCTGCCTTTCTCTGGGCTAGCACAAGCTCCAGGTTTCAGGCCTTGGAACAGAACATGGAAGCAGGATGAGCGAGTGAAGACCTGGAAGAAAACACCCCAAGGCTGGCTGTGAATCCAAGGAGCGTACCCTCATCCCCATCCCCAAATTCTTGACATCTCTGCTAGTCCAGCAACCTAGAGGAGTCTGAGAGCTTATTTTTTATAAAAGGGAAAATAGGTATCTTGTGGGGTTACACAGGAGGAAAGACAGGACTCCCCTTTCAGTCCTGGAACTTCATCTGCAGTCAAGCCTTCAACTGCGGTGCCACGTCAGGGCTGAGGAAAGCAAGGGGAGGGAGATATTCCCTAGGTGGTCTGCAACCAGACAGCTTCCCCAAGGGTCTCAGAGGAAAGACAGCGGCTCCTCATTGCTCACACCCTGACTTTCTTTCCTGGAGTGCAGGAGTGGATGGAAAGGCAATGTGGCCAGGGAAGACCTCCCTGGTAAAGTGACATTTAAACAAGACCTGAAGGTGGTGGGAGGCAAGCCACGCAAACCTGTGCAGAAAAGCAGGCCAGACAGACGGAAGAGCAAGTCCAAAGAGCCAGAGGCAAAGTGTGCCCGGCTTATTTGAGGCACAGCATGGAGCTCTTATGACTGGAGCAGAAGGAGAGATGGGGAGACTTGTAGGACACGAGGTCGGAGAGGTAAGGAGTGGGGGCAGGCTTCAGAATCTGTAGGGCTCTGTAGGCCATTTCAAGCATTCTAACTTCACTCTTAAGGAGATGGGAAGCCACTGGAGGGTTTTGAGCAGAGGAGTGAAATAAACTGGCATAGTTTTTAAAGGGTCCCTTGGGCTGCTGGGTTGAGGACATACCTCAGGTAGGGCTGCATGACCGCCAGCTTCAGTTAGTTGTGGGCTGTTGCAACAGTCCAGGAGAGGGGTGATGGTGGCGTGAACCAGGTTGGTGGCAGC
>NW_007729971.1:133083-134698 GCF_000696425.1 Galeopterus variegatus | reverse complement strand
GTGGGCTGTTGCAACAGTCCAGGAGAGGGGTGATGGTGGCGTGAACCAGGTTGGTGGCAGCAGAGGTGGTGAGAAGTAGATTTATTTTGAAGACAGAGCCAACAGGACTTGCTGACAGATTGCACGTGGGGAGTGAAAGAGAGGTGTCAAGGTGGGTACTAAGATTTTTTGGCCTGAGTTATTAGAAGAAGGGAGTCACCATTAATGAGATATGGAAGACTGAAGAAAGAGCACATTTTATGGGGAACATTAAGAATTCATATTTGGACACACAAAGTTCAACGTTCCTCTCACACGTCCACGTGGAAATGTCTCATGGGCGACTGGATAGACACACACAGTGTTCAGGGAGAAGGTCAGGTGAGAGTTACAGGTTTAGAAGTCTTCTGTGTACAGACAGTATTTGAAATCTGAGCCCTGGATGAGTGACTGTAGATAAAGAAGAGAAGGGGACTGAGGACTGAGCCCTGGGGTAGCCACCGCTCACAGGCTGATGAGAAAAAATTAACAAAAGCCACTGAGAAGGAGTTACCAAGAACACCAGGAGAGTGTGGTGTGTCCCAAAAGCCAGGTGAAGAAAGCATTTCCAGAAGGAGGTGTGATCAGTGATCATCTCTGTCAATGGCTGATAGACCAAAGATCTCAAGATGACCACTGGATTTAGCAACAGAAAGGCCAATGACAGTCTTAGAAGGAACAATTTTGGTGGAGTGTAGGGACAGGAGAGCCTCATTAAAGAGGTAGCCCTTGGGCTACATCTGGCCTGCTTGTTTTTGTAAATAAAATTTCATTGGAACTCATCCATGTCCGTTTATTTATGTATTGGCTGTGGCTGCTCCCGAGTTACAACGGCCACATTGAGTAGGTGAGATAGAGACCACATGGCCCACACAATAGAGTATTTACTGTTTGACCCTTTACAGAAAAATTTTGCAAACTCCAATCTAGGTAATGATTCTCAGTGGCTGCTAATGTCACAAGAAGAGAAACAACCAGACATTACTTGCTTCTGATGGAAGTACATACTACTCCCTAGGAAGCCTTCTTGCAAAACAATAAAATATCAAACCTGGATCAGATGGACTATATAAAAAATACAAGGAACAGGAATGTTCAACAAAACAATGGGAATGCAGCCAGCAAAATCCAGAATGTGGGAAAATCTACAGAAAAAAAAGAGCAAGTCCCTTCAATAAATGAACTGTAAGGCCCAAAACAAAGTCAGGGAAGGATACTACAGATTAAGACTTAATAAACTTTTCAACCCAGTATAACGTGTGAAACTGATTTGGATTCTGATTCAAACTAACTATGGGGGAGGGGGAAATGATACAATTGGGGAAATTTGAAGACCACTTAGATATTTGAAAATATTTTTAAATTACTATTAATTGGGGAGAGTGTGATAATGCTGTTATGGTTATTTTTTTAATCCATTATATTTTAGAGACTGGTACCTAAATATTTATATGTAGAATTATATTATAATCCAGTAGGGAGGTAGAATGGGGAGGTTTAGGTAAAAAAAATTGGCCAAAGGCCAGCCCGGTGGCGCACTGCTACAGTGTGCCGCTTGGGAGCGCGGCGGCGCTCCCGCCGAGGGGTCGGATCCCAC
>NW_007729971.1:120664-132217 GCF_000696425.1 Galeopterus variegatus | reverse complement strand
GCAACACCGAGGGTTGCGATCCCGTTGCTGGTCCAGTCTGGTATAGGCGCGACACTGAGGGTTGCGATCCGTTGCCGGACACGAAAAAAGACAAAAAGGAAAAAAAAATTGGCCAAGAGTTGATCATTATTGAAATCAGGTGGTGATTTATTATACTATTTTCTCTACTTTAGTATGTTTGAAGTTTTCCACAATAAAAAGTTTAAACGAAGAGAATAAAGGGAGAGACTTTGGACCCACAAGTACAGGCAACTCTTTGGAGACACTGTGCTGCCCGGAGACAAAGGGCGATTTCTAGAGGAGGAAAGAGGAGTTTTCAAACGTGGCCATCCCTGCTGGATTCCCTTGTCCAGTCCCTGCAGCTTTCACTGCAGCTTTGTGGCTTCCTTCGGCTGCCCTCTTCAATGACATCACTGGCTTCCTCTTAAACTTCCCGCTCTGGGACTCTAGGCATCTAGATAGAGCCTCTGTCTTTCAGAAGCTGCCCTCCACCTGGGCAGTCAAGTGCTAGAGCTGAGAAGTTAACCAAAGAAGACAAGCAGAACATGTGGCACAGAGCAGGTGAGAGTCCTAAGGGACCCTCGGATTCTGAGACGCAGTGGTGGGTGGAGGCTTGGAGAGATGCCAGGGACTTCCCACCCACCTTCCAGAGGAGGGAGCAGGGCCCTTTAGGAGGGCAATAACATAAGTGAAGGCTGGGGCCCATGAACAGACGCCCCTCCCACAGACAGCCAGAGCGTTCATGCTGGAAGGCGCTGGAAATAATGTCACCCACACCTCCACCCTGCTATCTCATGTGGATGGCTGCCTGTGGGCCTTCTCCACGGCGTCAGGGCCAACAGCTGAGAAAGGGAGCCCCAGGCCTGCCTCTGCACTGGCATCTCTGTCCTCTGAGCTCTGCCCGGTCCTCCGTCGCTGACTCGTGGCTTCTCAGTCTGAAGTGATCCAGGCTCCAAGTAGGATGGCTGTCAGGAGGCTTCGGGGTTCCTGATGTCATACGAGTTTTGAGGGCATACGTTTTACTAGTTCAAGTCCATGGCTTTCATCAGGTATTTAAAGAGTTCGATCACTACAAATTAGGAATCACCGTCCTCAAGGTTTAATAATTGTTTGAGGTACCAGATTTAGGGGCAGTCTGGGATATAATGACATTTTTTAGGCTCCTTCAAATGTCAATATGTGCTCTCTACCTCTACCTCAAATAGAAGATTGTTTCTCAATCCATGAAAACAAAAATTTTAATTCTTTAACATCAGGCTGATAACTGCAAATCTCAAGCATCCTCTACCTTTCTAGGCCAAACAAAACAGCAAATCTATCAGGAGCTATTTCCCACATAAGAGATGACATTACATGAGGGGTCTTCAAAGAGTTCACGGAAAGATTACGATTAAAACATGATTTTTTCATGAACTTTTTCAAGTACCCCCATACATATTTTACAAGTCCTATAGTTTACAAAGCAAATTGTTTCATTGGCACTTCATATTTTGACTTTAAGAACTGTGTCTTGAGGACTTAGAAAAGCAGAGAAAAACAATAACATGGGGGTGCAATTTGTATTTTTTACTTGTATTGCATTTAACTGTCTTAATGGTTTGAATGGCCTCATAAATTAGCATCCCACAAGCCCTCTCACCTGACATCCCCCATACCATGGCTGAAGAATGTGGGATCACAGGCAGTCTGCACTGTCTGCCTCCCTCAAATATCGTACACACTCGCTTAAGCACTTTTACTGAGCTTAAGGCTGCAAAGGACAGAAGATCAAGAGGACGGGCCACAGGCAATATGGCGTTGCCCAGCCAAAGCCCTGCCTGCCACTCTGCCCTCTTCTGTTCCCACGAGAGCTCAGCACCATCCCCTGTCTTCTTGATCATCTCTAGCTAATATTTGTTGATTCAATCTTTGCACAAATCCCATAAGGTAAGTACTATTCCTAAGTACCTCAAGGAAACTGAGACTCAGAGGAAATAAGTCACCTGGAGCAGCTGATGAGCACTGTCCCTTTGGGGGCCTGGGCCTGCAGTACGTAGGCATCCCCAGTATGGGGGTGGAGAGTGGAGGATGAGGGGTAGGGCGGCGGGGAGTGCACAGGGAGAACGGTGCTGAGTCTTGGCACCATTCTCCCTTGGAGGAGCTCACATTTTCAGAGTCAGGGCAGCTTTGATTCCTCCTCAGCCAAGAACTGGGAGGGGTGAGTACCCATAAGACCCAGTCTCCTCCACTCCCCTTCACTCCCTTGGACCTGCATCCATTCCCCCAACTTCTATGTGATTGAGCCACTTCTATGTGCCAGGCACTGTGCTGAGCTCTGGGACACAGCAGTGAACAATACTAACACAGTCCCAGTCCTCAGAGAACTTTCTGCCTGGGGACACAGACATCAAGTAAATGGGTAAATAAATACGTACACATAAACTGCAGTGAGTACTATAAAAGCATAGGATGCTATAAGACAGTAGTAGTGGGACCTACATCAGATGGGCTGGGGTGGAGGGTGGTAGTAGGTAGAGGCCCACGAGGTAGAAGATCACACTGAAGAAATGACATTTAAAATGAGAACTGAACAACGAACAGTCATCAACTAGAGGAATGGGGAGTTCGAGAATGGGAGAATTACAGAGAGGGGCACCAGCATGTGCAAAGGCCCTGCAGAGAGAAAGAGCTTGGCCTGTTCCAAAGAAGGCCAGTGGAGCTGGAAGGTGGGGGGTGATGGAGAGAGATGTAGGAGTTGAAGCTGAAGAGGGTAGGGGGCTGGAGTCTGTAGGGCACACCATGGCTTAAGATCTTGGATTTCAAGCTAACTGGCATGATCATGTTTCCACTTCAAGATCACATAGGCTGCCATGTGGAGCATGGAGCTGTGAAGGGGACCAGAGAGGAAGTGGAGAGGTCAGTTAAGAGGTTGAGATGATGGTGGCTTGGTCTAGGTGGTGGCAGCAGAGGTGGAGAGAAGAGGTCAAGAAATATTGAGGCAGAAGATTGAAAAGCTGTCATAATGGATTGCCTGAGAGCATATAGAGGTGCAACCACCAACAACGACTCCTGCACTTTTAGGTGGATGAAAGTGCCATTCACCAAGACAACGAAAGCTGGAGAAGAAGCATATCTGGTGGGAGAGATCATCAAGAGTTCGGGGTGGATGTATAATGTCTGAGCTGCCTCTGAAACTACCCAGTGGAAACATTAAGAAAGTCATTGAACATAGAGAATTGGAGCTCAGAAGAGAGGTCTGAATATACATTTGGGAGTTGTGATAAGTTGTTTGAGTAATGACCCTATGGTGACCATGAGAATGTGCGTAGCAGACCATCAACTATAGGATGTTTAACTGACCAGCAGCCCCAGCTGCTGGGCTCTGAAATCCCTAACTGTGTTTGCACAGAGAGAGCAG
The DNA here is from genome assembly GCF_000696425.1 of Galeopterus variegatus. Lineage (NCBI taxonomy): Eukaryota > Metazoa > Chordata > Mammalia > Dermoptera > Cynocephalidae > Galeopterus > Galeopterus variegatus. The sequence goes on along the minus strand of NW_007729971.1, from coordinate 128,820 downwards.
AGCAGGGATACTAAGGCAGGCCCATTCCTGGGAGACATAGGATTCCTCTGATAGACGACCCTGGCTCAGGAGTTTCATGACAGCCTTGCTGAGAATCCTTGGATTGCACAACAGGCTAGGGCCCTTGCACCCAACCTGCCTTCCCTCTGTCACTCAAGTCAGACTTGCACGGTGGTCTGATGGCTTTTCCAGCCTTTCCTGGCTCCCCGCCCATTACCTCTCATAGGTGTTTCACCTAATAAAATCCTCGCACATTTCATTCTGTGTCTACTCCTTGGAAGACCCAAGCTAACACAAGCTCCAATTTGTTCATATCTTCCTGTATTCTTACCTTGAGTAGTACCTTCCCACACTGAGTCTGAGCTTGGCCATGCGACTTGCTTTAGGCAATGGAACAATAGGAAAAGATACACAAGCAGAGGACTGACAAGGCTTGCACACCAGGCTTTGCCCTCTGTCTTTGCTGTGGTCTGAGTGTTTGTGTCTCTCAAAATTTATGTTAAAATCTAACTGCCAATGTGATGGTATTAGGATGTGGAGCCATTGGAAGGTGATTAGGTCATGAGGGTGGAGCTCTCATGAATGAAATGTGTGCCCTTATAAAATAAACCCCCTGAGGGCAGCATTGCCCCTTCTGCCATGTAAGGACACAGCAAGAAGGTGCCACCTATGAACTGGGAAGCAGGCCCTCATCAACACCGAATCTGCCAATGCCTTGATATTGGTTCCCAGCCTCCAGAACTGTGAAAAATAAATTTCTGTTGTTTATAAGCAACCCAGTCAATGGTACTGTGTTATAGCAGCTCAGACTCAGACACTCTTGCTTCTAGGAGCCCTTCAGCAACCACGTGAAGAGGCCTGGGCCTCTCATTCTGATGATGAGAAACCACGAGGAGAGAGGCTCCAGCCATCCCAGCCATCCCACTGCCTCGGCTGATGACCCGTAGACATGAGTGAGGCCAAACTAGACCGTCCAACTCCAGCCAAGCCAGCCCAGGATGAAAGAACCACCCAGCCAACCCACAGAATTGTGAGAAACACTGAATGCTTTGTTGTTTTAGGCTTCTGAGTCTTGGGATGATCTATTATGCGGTGAAAGCTAACTGACACAGGAGTCTGGGACATACAGCTGGTATTCCAAGCTATGGGAATGAGTTGGTCTTACCATAGATTTATAAGTCATACCCTTGTTCTCCCAACCCAAACCCTTTTACAGGGCTCTTGCATTAGCCAAAGACTTTCTAAAAACTTGTTTAGCACTTACTCTGTTCCAGACAAAGTACTGAGGAGCCATGGGTATATAACTGAAACACAATCTTTACACTAAAAGAAAACTCTTCTTCAACTTTCTTTGAGCTAAAAATGGTTGGATATAAAGTTGGCAAGAATATGGAATCTCTCTGGATTGTTCCACTTCAGCTTCATAGCAACGTTTTCTGCACACACACATCACATGCACACACATGCACGCACACACATATGCACATATACAAACACATGCACACACTCCTATTACAGCTTTCAGTCAACTCACCACTTTCTCTGAGAGGAGTTGATAGGCTCTTGCTATCACTTCAAAGTCAACAAGTGATAAGGACCTTGTCAAAGTCATAGTTGGTGTGTACAATGCCCCAATCACAGGGAAGATGGTCCCACAACAGAGAGAAGGAGAATCGGGATTCGCCAAAGGTTCTAGAGTGGCTTCTTTACTTTTTTATATATTTAGTAAGCATATTGGTTACCTACTAAGGGCAAAGCATTGAGGAGACAGATAAAAGACACGACCCCTGCTGTTGAGGATCTAGCACGGAGGCTGACAACTACAACACCCCACAGTAAGTACTGTCATAGAAGTAAGCACAGGTGCCAAGGGAGCGCAAAGGGAAAGGATCTAACACCCTTGAAGGGAATCAGGGAATCTTCTGCAGGAGCCAACTGAGTCTAGCAGGATGTGACTGTGAGGCTGGCCCTCGTGAGGCGGGGCTGGAGCAGGTGGAGCTGAGCTAGTGTGGAAGAAGGGCAGGGCGGGGAAGGACGGGAGGAAGAGCGGTCACACGTGACTCCCAGATTTCTGGCTTGGGCAGTGGGATGGATGCAGGTACCATGCACTGCAAGAGGCTATACGAGAGGAGGATAAGATTTGGCAAATGATGGTAGGTTCAGTTTTAGACACGGTGAGTCTGAGTGGGGAAGGACGGGAGGAAGAGCGGTCACACGTGACTCCCAGATTTCTGGCTTGGGCAGTGGGATGGATGGAGGTACCACGCACTGCAAGAGGCTATATGAGAGGAGGATAAGATTTGGCAAATGATGGTAGGTTCAGTTTTAGACACGGTGAGTCTGAGTTTGAGATATTATGAGGTGCTGAAGTAGAAACATCCAGTATTCAGTTGGAGAGAAATTCTGAAACTCAAAAGAGAATCCTGGGTTGGAAAAGACATTTGGAAGTCGTCAGCACATGGTGATCGCTGAAGCAAAGGGAGGGGGTGTGTGTACCACAAGAAGTGAAAAGGGCCAGGGTTGGGACTGGGAGCACCCACATTTAAGGATCAGGCACTCAGTTCCCATCCGGAGTAGGACCCAACCAGAGCAAACCAGTGGTGAAATTGCCAAGCATGTGAAAGCACCCACAAGATACCACCACAGTATCCTGCTATCTTTATCTGGGATGCTCCAGCTCCCTTCTCAGCAATCTATTGTAAATATCCAAGAACGTAATTAGCACAAAGGTGCAAATAACTAGTAACAGATGTCTCCAAAAATATTTGCATTTTAATTAGAGGTCTAAACCTAACAATAATTCTGTCTTTGAAGCCAAGACTTGAGTCAAACTGAGGCTCCACCACCTACTATGATCTCAGATTCTGAAGGCCTTTGTTTGCTGTCTATAAAATAGGAATGACAATTCCTGTACCTCAAAGAGGCGTAAGATATACCAAGTTTCTGGCACATGGCGGGTGCTCAGCACTTGTGAAGTCCCTTCAGCTGTCCTTTGGAGGTTCTCACACTTTAACATGAATCCGACTCACCTGGGGGGGTCTGGTCCCACCCCCAGAGTTCCTCATTCAGAACATCTGGGATGGGCCACAGAAGTTCTTGGTGGTACTAATGCTGCCTGTCCAACCACATTTTGGACATGATCTTCCTAAGGACCCCTACTATGGGAGTGAATACTCACTCCACGTGCCCCAAAACTGGTCTGTGGCCCTGGGGAAGAGCTGTGGGATTTGCGCTCTAGGTTCTAAGTGCAGGAAGCAAGAGAAAGCAAGGGGAAGGTGAGGGGCAGGGGCAGGCACCCAGCTCTCTCCCTCAGCTGTCACTCAGGACCTCCCCAGACTGGAAGTTGAGTGACTCACACCTCCATGTTTGAAAGGCTGTGACTCAGGCACTGGATGCAGTAGGTGGCTGCATTGACTCAACCCTCAAGGAGGGTGGCAGGGTGGGGGTAGGCAGGTCTGCAGAATCACAACCAACAGTCAAAGGAATGGGCTGAGGTCTCCTCCATACTGATGAGCCTGGGCCCTGGCTGCAGAGGAGAGAAAGATGCAGCAGAGCTAGAGGAAGGCAAAGGCCCCAGGAGCAGGAAAACAGCCGTCCTCCGAGCTGCAGATTGTGAGAAGCAGACCTGTGGCATCTCTTCCCAATGTCAGATAAGCTAACCTCAGCTCCAGGTTAAGACCTTGAACTGCAAGAAGAGCAACGTGGAGCTTCCTCCGGAACTCTCCTTGCTTGGTAGTGCCCGTCTCTCTCCACTCTTCTGTGCCTGGTGATGCCCAGGGACCTCCTCTGCAATCCCAGGGCATCATGTATGGAAATTTCCAAGAAAACCCAGTAGTGGTGTGAATGGAAGGAATATCATCTTCTTTTGATAAAGGCTTGTCACAGGCATCACCTTATTTTCTTTCTTAAAAATCTCCTCTGAGCTCCCAATTTACATTCGTCATTTCATTCAACCCACATTTACTACTATGCTAGGTACTGAATGGCAAATATTAATTAATCACAAAGAATTTTGCTTAATGATATATAAAATGTGCTTCATTTATCTTATAGTCTACAAAACACTTTCATACACAATTTAACCTATTCCTCATAATAGCCACAGAGGACTGGTGATATGGATCTTATTTCGTTTTTTGCCATTCTGATCTTCAGCTTAAATAGCACCTCCTCAGAAGCTTTCCCAGACAAGCCAGTCTAAACAGCTACCCAGTTACTCCCACCCTCTATTAATTCTCTGAATGACACTTACTGCCTGATTTTTTCACAAATTTACTTCTCTACTTACTGTTTCTCTCTCCCTGCAATAGAATATAAATTTCACAAAAGTAGGATATTTCACTGTTTTGTTCACTGCTGTATTTCCAGTACCCAAATCAGTGCCCAACCCAGAACAGGCACTCAGGATACACTTGCAGGAGGAAGGAGGAGGGAGGGAGAGTAGGCGTGTAGGAGGGGGAAGAGGGGAAGCAGGGAGAAGCTAAGTGATTTTTCCACTACGTGACAGAGCTGAGGCTCACATCTGGCGCTTTGCCCCCAGGCCCAGGCTCCTTCCTCTCTACCTACCTTGGGGGCTACTCTCGGCCAGCACCCAGGTTCTGAAGTTGGCAGGCTGACTCTCCTCACCTGAGTACAGAAGCTGATGCATCTAGAACTCTCAGACCTCAGCAGTGAACAGCTCATTACCCCAGAGTTCTTGACTTCCAACAAAAAGAAAAACGGAAAGTGGCATATGTGCTCACCTGTCATCATGAATACCTTCACTAAGTAAAGGATGGAACTTTTTCTGTATTTAGGATCATTACAGTCAAGAAAATATCAATCAAGGACTAAATAAGTCAAGAGTAACTCAATTTATTTTCTTTTAAGAAGCAGAAATGTAAAATGTTCCTCATCACTTTTTAAATTAAGAACAAAGAATAACTTTCCTATTCAGTAAATATAGCAAAAAAAAATTCCTTTGTATGACTATTCAAGGATAGGAAGGGGAGACAAAGAACAAAGAGAGGGAGAGGGAGAAGGGAAGGGAGATAGAATCATCATTGATCTTAAAATGGGAAGGGGCCTCGAGTGACCACTGGCTCCAGCCCCCTCCTCTGAATGATGGGGCACTCTGCCTGTGTATTGATAACATACTTGAAGCCCAGGAGGGCTAAGTGATTTTCTCATGGTCATATAGCCAGAGAGGATTGAAGCAAGACCAGATCCCCTATGCCATGGTCAGAGGACACATAATTTGGTAAAAGAGATACTTTCTTAAAGTACTGTACTTAGAGCTAGAAACCAATCACTTAACAGCAAGAACCATGTCATTTTCATCTTTATTTTCCCATTCCTCCTAGCAAAAGGCCATGAACACATTTGGTTCAGGAGAAAGGGATGGAACCCCAAAAGACACATAAGAGAGGCATAAACACAGATACCCTATGCAAGACGAGAGACACAGAGAGCTATTTTGATATCCTGCAACTACAGTACAGTGATATTTTCCATCATCCAGAGGTGTGTCCATCAGTGTAGTCCTAGACTTTGTTCCCAGGCTAGAAACTACAGAAAAACCTACAGGGACAGATGCCACAAGCTGCTACACCCAAGACAGGCTCACACCTTCCTCCTGGTGCTCTCAGCTGCTGTGCCCTCCCCCGACACCCATTCAGCTGCTGCTGCCACCAATAACCCTAAATCGAGAATCTGGAGCATTCTCTCTTCACCCCAATCCCAGATTAGTGTTTATGGGGGAAAAAAATTTTTTTTTCGAAGTGTGGTCAATGTAGTTATAAAGGCCCTGTGATTTCACAGAATGAATCTTTCAAAGTAACACAATATAAACATAAATGAGAAGGCTTTTCCTTGGGAAAGCCCCATTCTGTCCTAGAAACTCATCCATTACAATCCCCCAAGTCTATGCATGTACTGCAGACAACAGAATGCTCTAGAATCCCCATGTCAGAGATGAGAACTATACCCCTAACACCAGGTTTCCAGGTTACAGTAAGAAAGGCACCTCACACCTTTGCTTCAGCCAGCAAGGCACTTGATCTGCACATAATCAACTCTGTATTATAAGAAACCGTTTTGTAATGGACTTTTTGGTTCCTAATGGCTTTATAGTTTGTAACATGTATACTTGGTCCAGTGACCTAGATCCAGGCTCCCCACCACACTGTAAGCACCATGCGGACGAAGACCAGGCCTCTCTTTTTTTTTTGTAGACCATCTTCCCCCATTGTCCTACCTCCACCCCCACCCCTGTCCCCCAGTACTCAGCTCATCATTCAGGTCAAACTGTAGGTGGTTGTTAGCATAGTGTTGTATTTCCTGCTTTTCCCAATTCTCCATCACTTATTGGGGATACAAGGTAACACACACCAACAGAAGAAAAGGCTCTCGCCTGGCCACATAAATCGCACCGTCTTTCCAAACCACAAATGGGCTGAAGCCTGCCCACGAGAGACCAAGGGCAGTCACTACTCCCAGGATGCTTTTTTCATGGCCCGGCCCTTCCATCTAACTCCTATGCATCTGCCCCATCTGCCCAGTGGCTCTGCCTAGGACTTGCAGAGCAGGAGTGCAAAGCCAGCCTGAATCACAGAGTCTTAGACCGCTGGTTGTGGGAAACACCTGGGGAGCATCTACCCAACCTTCACTTTCAGGCAAGTAGGTGAGTAATTTGCCCAAGGTCACATGGCAGGGTAGAACTGAGGTCTCCCGGGCCAATGCCCTTTTATCTACCCACCCTGACTCAGTCACCGTTCTATCTCCTTTCTCCTAAGGCACGCCATTCTTGGTCTCGTAAATTATGGTGCTAAAAGGTAAATAGCAGTGACGAATAGTTGGAAACAATGTCTAGAAATATCTGCTTAAGACTCTGTTTTTGCTTTCATGATGGAGAGAGGATCTGAGGGACCTAACCAAGACATTATCAGCTGGGGATGATCTGCTAGTCTACAGAATTATTTCTGGGGAAGCCAATGGGTGGATGGCCTTTTCCAAGTCTAGACCACAGTCAGTCTCTGAGACAACTGGACTCACCTGTGATCCTGAAAGATGTATGCATCAATAACTAAGGTATAGACACACCCTAAAATTCAGATGGTGACATACGCTCTGCCTTCCATTAGACCATACTACCACCCCAGGTACGATTCATGAGCACACTGGACTGGGATCCAACAGGTTGCTAGGTAGGGGGTGGGGGACACAAACGTAGACACACCCTAAAATTCAGATGGTGACATACGCTCTGCCTTCCATTAGACCATACTACCACCCCAGGTACAATTCATGAGCACACTGGACTGGGATCCAACAGGTTGCTAGGTAGGGGGTGGGGGACACAAACTTCATGGACACCAAGCAAGGACACAGCTGACAGAAATGACAGGGCAACATGAATCAAGAACCAGGCAAGATGGACATGCAGACTGCCTAGTTCATCCCACTCTGTCACCAGCCATCATCCCCCTGGGCCCCAAGCAGCTGGGACTCAATCTTGGAGCCAAATGCTGACCCCATCAACTTCAGCACAAAGAGGCAGCCTTGTGCGGAGGACTTCTGCTAGTCCTGGGTTTGAATCCCAGCTCTGTCCCCCACTAGCTGCGTGAACTTGAGCAAGTTACTGAACTTTTCTGAGCTTCCACTTCCTCACCTATAAATGGAGATACCTACTTAATACGATTTGGCAAGGATTAATTATGATAATGCCTGAAAACTGCTTCTTATAGTATCTGGAAAATAATAAACACTCAATAAAAGGTAGCTAAACTTTTTGAAGCCCTGCAGGGTCTTAGCTCTCTGGCAGACCCACAGACTCCCAGGGGGATGAAAGTGTCAGTGACACAGAACTAAGAATCCTCATCGCTCCTTCAAACAAGCAAGGAAGCAAAAGCCAGACATTTCCCTGCAATGGGACGCTTCTCGAACATGAGTTTCCCAGTCTGAAGCCCAGATAACATGTAGGATTTTTTCCTCACCCTTCTCCTCTCCTGCCCAGCACACATACCCCAGCATTGGAGAACCAGAGGAGTTAGGACAGCAGTGATCCAATAGCTCAACCGTGAGACTGTGAGGGTAACTGTATATCATGCTGCCGTCAACACGACATTCTCAATTGCTGGCAGAAGGACAGCCTCCTGGGAGCCCCAGGCTGATAAATA
>NW_007729971.1:118567-120183 GCF_000696425.1 Galeopterus variegatus | reverse complement strand
ACACGACATTCTCAATTGCTGGCAGAAGGACAGCCTCCTGGGAGCCCCAGGCTGATAAATACCACAACAGAGCAGACAGTGGGATAGAAACAGCTCCGTGTAAATCACCCTCAGTTTGTAATCTCTGCAGAGTCAGTGCATGAAGTTCCGCTCTGGGAATGGGCATTTTGGAGGGACTAGTGGAGTTAGGGGGAAAGGAGTTCATCCAAGGAAACAGACTTGTATTTTGGAGCTGGATTTTCAAAAGGAACTGAAATAAAATCCATTTGAGATCTGAGCCAGGAAGAACCTGAAAGGAAGATGCAAGATCCAAATGACCCGAAAGCAATGCATTTACCTCGTGAATTGTCCCTCCCTCTAACCATAAAGTCGCTCTTGGGACAATCAGTCATTTCTATCTGTATGGACAATCTCAATTGGCCATGTGTAATTATTACTAATATCTCTGTCCACTCTCAAAGGTGTCCCAGCCTGGACAAAAAATGATATGATTGCCCAATACTACGTAGTGGTAAAGGCATCTTAGCTGTCCCGAGGCCTAGCATGTGAGAGAATGGTGGAATGGAATCAAACAAGAAAAGGTCATTTTCTTCTAGACTGTAGAGATAGCTGCACCATACAAGACCCACACATTTACAGGAGAGGAAACTATATTTTCCATTAGTAATTCCTCTTGGAATTTTTTCCCCAGTGTCTACCCCAAATCGCAATCCCAGTGGAGGAAGCCCCTTTTCCTCTGGTTCTGATGTCAGTGGAGATAAAGTAATGCTCTCATTTAAGCATTAGAAATAGCCTTTTCTTTCATGAAAACACTCCTCTGGATTCAGATCTCACAGCCTCCTCGCCAGACGAAGCCATCCTGGCTCCCAGCCATTCCTCCAAAGATGATGTCTCTATGAGATGGTGCAATTCGCAGTCCCCAAGAGTAAGAATCAATGTTCCAACACTCTGGCCTCCAAATGGAAGAACGTGAATCATTACAAGCCCCCAGATCTCGGTCACCCACCCACCTACTCAGCCTGAACCACCTGCTCTGAGAAGCCAACAATACCAGCCCTGATTGGAGGGAGGACCCTCCCCCACCTTGTGCAAGTGGCCAAACTGTCATCTCGGTCCCCAGAGTGAGGAAAATGCCTCAGTCTCAGGGAGACGTCGAGGAGTGGGGGGATAGTGTCTCCCGTCATTCTCTCCAGGGCATGAGCATAAAGCAAAAAGGCACAGAGAACTGGGTGTTCCATCCCTTGAAAATAACGCGCACCCACCCTCGCACGGGGGAACCCAAAGGTGGTCAAAAAGCAAGTCGCTCTAAGTAGCCCGCTTCCTCTCCGCACTCTCCTCCCAGCTCTAACCCCCAGTTCCCAGCCCCGTCCCAGGGAAGGACCCGCCCGCCTGCTCCGACCCTGGGCTCCCAAGACACCCAGCCCACTCTACACGCGTCCCGTGCCGCTTCCAAAGGCGCACGCCGCTTCCTTTGCTGAAACTTCGCTGGAAGCCCAGCCCCTGCTCGGCGCGCCCTCTCCTCGAGCGGTCCCCCCGCAAAACTTCCTAGTGCCTGGGACCCGCCGAGCCTCCAGCACCCAGAGGCGTGGACGCGCGGCGGCAGGCTCCGGGGCTCA
>NW_007729971.1:93937-117829 GCF_000696425.1 Galeopterus variegatus | reverse complement strand
CCGTGCACCCCACCCCACCCCCGCAAACAGGTAGCAGCACCGGGGCCGGAGCCCAAGCGCCGCCGGGAAGTGTGCGGCGCAGCCCCGCAGGCAGCGGGCGCCGGGGCGCAGACGGCCAGGTCGGCGGCAGCAGGAGCCCGGGGCTTACCTTGAATTCACGCAGAGTCCCGCGCGCAGCTGAATGAGGACGGTGTGCTAGTATTGCCGAGACATCGCTGAATTGTTTTCAAAGAGCAAAAGGGTTGGGGAGGGAGGGACGGAGACGGGGGAGGAGAGATGGTGAAATTGAAGGGGGATGAAGGAGGAATCGACAGAAAGACGGGGGAAGGGAGGGAGAGGAACGAACAGCAAAATAAAAGAGGAGACAGTCCACCAGTACCTGTCTCCTGCACACACAGAGGAAAAGAAATTTACTGCAATCGGGAGAAGAGCTCGCACACATGCCCCAGAGGGGGCAGACGGGGGACGGACAAAGGAGACGGGAAGACCGGAGCCGGCTCCGAACAGAAGAGATCGCCGTCCGGGCGCGGGCGGCACCGGCCAGGCGGCGAGGGAGCGGCGGGACGGGGGGCAGGGAACGCCCGCGCGAGCGCGCACCCGGGCCGGGGGCGGGCGCAGCCCGGAGGCTGGGGTCGCCAAGTTCAGGTCAGGCTTTCTCTGGAAAAGTTCATGACCTCAAACTCCCGCGAGCAGTCTCCACTCGACTACACGATCCTTGCTGGTGGGCGCGAGCGGCCCCTCCCCAGGCCCTGCCCGTGGACCTCACCAGTGTCCTGGCCGCTTGCCTCGCCAGGCAGCGGAATCGTGGTCGGAAGAGCAGGACTCTACGTAAAGAGAAACGGATGAGACTTGGGGGCTTCAAGGATCAAGTTAAGGGGGAAGGGGAAGTGTGGGGGATGGTTCCTGGCTAGATGCTGCCCAAGGAAAAGGGCCCCAGGTGGGGTGGGGAGGCTCTCTGCTGGAGGGTCTCCAGGGGCCAGCCGAAGGCTCTAAGGGAGACCCTGTTTCCTGGGGGCAGTTAAGGAGCACAAAAAATAAACAGCCCTAAAAACAGTTAAACTGACCTCTCCAAGGCTTCCTGGATCTGAATGCCTCTAGGGTTGCCTCTCCTCTATTTTTCTGGCTCTCAGCATATCCTTGCCTCAAGAATGACAGAAATGCCACCTGAAGCCCTACAGGGGAAGCCTTCCTTTCACCGGCCCATCCCTTCAGGTCCCAGAAGGCCTTAAGCAGGTGGCTTTATAAGCCACTTTCCCTTCTCCCTCAGGAGCTCAGAGCAGAGAAGGGCCCCAGAAAAAGCAGAAGAGCAAGAGGCTGTAGGATTGGAAGGGACAAGAAGAGAACCAGAAAGGAAGAAGCAGAGAAGCAGGAGGCAGAGAAAGGCTCCCTGTTTCTCACTCTTCCTCCTTAAGCTCAGCCTTGGCCCAGGTGGGGCCAGTCCTCTAAAGGCTTCATGCGAGGGTCGCCAGCATGGAATGAGCACAGTCAGCCTTTCCTGCTCAGCTGTCAGCTTCCGTGGCTGAGGGCAGGGACTCTCTTCAGTCAACTTTGCACCCTCTGTACCCTGCCTTCCCAGGACCTGGCACATTGTGGAGACTCGGGAAACATGCACTAAAGGAGCTAAATAGCCACAATGCCAGCCACAGCTCCTCTCACCTTTCCTCTTAGTTGTGGCAGCAACGGAAGTGAAGGTCCAGGGTTGAGCAACCTTGGCTGGTTCCCACTCTACCCCCGGAAGGTCTAGTTGGGAGGTTCACTCTGGGAGGAACCAGGACGTCAGCCCCAGGGTCAGGTAAGTCCTGAAACCTCTCACCAAGCCTGAAAAGAAGTTAGTCTAGTCTCTACAAGTCACACGTCCAGAAAGCTGGGCCTTTAGCCTGACACTAAGATAATAATAATAATGTTCCAGCTGAGCATTAGGGAAAAAAACTAGGGCTACACATCAGTTTTGCAGAGACTGATAGATTTTTGGAGACAGTCTTAAGGGGGGATTTTCCCACTCTAGGAAATTAACCTCCATCTATTAGAGCCCAGAGAGAAGGACAATGACTCCATTCACTCCAAAATATACTCTTCGTGTTCCCTCTCCAGCCACCACTACCCCAACATGGACAGGCACCATGCAGTTACCAGCCACCGAGCTGCTTCTCCAACAGCCCATAAGCAGCAGCATTCACACTACAATGTTTGAGTTTCTTTTTTTTAATGAAAAAGTTTAAAGAGCTAGAATACCAGAAGGCTGGTGGTTTCCCTGGCTTAGAATCTCTTAAAGAGAAGAGCATCCACACTCACCCCCCTCCACCATCAAAACAAACAACAATTGTGCCCACAAACAAGACTCTCCTTGACAGCCCACTTTTACCATCAGGAGAGTGCCATGCCCACAACTAGGCAGTTCTATGAAAGATTCCCTTTAAATGTCTACGGAGACGGCCGAGTCCCAGATGCCCAAGTACGACCCCTCGGACACACCTGCTATTTTATTTCTTGCCTCTCTGGCTACAAGTAACAACTAATTAGAACAATATGGTGTCCTTTCAGACAAAATGAAAATATTGGTTTTGGTTCCTGTCCCATCTAAATGAGTTGTGGCTGTCGTTCTAAGCAGGAGGTGGGGGGAGTAGGCTGGGATGCAGGATGCATCTCAGCAAACAGCCTGTCTCCCTCCAATCCTCCACCCCAGCACGTGCACTTGCTCCCCACCCCCAGGCCTCTCACAGCCAGCAGGGGAAAGGGCCCAGTGCTCGAGACACACTCCCTCCCCTCTCAGTCTCCAGCCAGACCAGGACACCGTGGACAGCCCCGGTCCAGACCTGCGCCCCACATGGCGCCCCCTAATGGAACTTCATGCTGGGGCCATGGCTTCAAAGAAAAGACCCTGGTTTAATAATTCAGCCTGCTTGAATGCCATTTAGTAGCCATGGCAACCAGTTCCCTGACATCTAGTTGTAGGCAGGATGTGGTTGGAAGGGAAAAGAGGGAGAGAAAGAGGAAAAGGTAGAGGGGGAAAGAAAAGAAAGCAAGCCAGCTCCGATCTCATCCAAACTTTTCCTGCCTTCACTCCACATCGCAATCCTGACGACAGTGACATGCCAGTGCACCTCAGCTGTCCCGGCGTCTCGGCCTCTCCCTGGCTCCCTTCCCTCCATCTCTGACTCTGCTCCCTCCTCACCTTATCTCTCCCTGTCTCTTTCTCTGTCAAACCTACTGGAAGCCAGAAGATTTAGGTTCCTGACTCAGCATTCCAATTAAACCCCTTTGGGACTCTGACCAATTTTTTTAGCCTTCCTTTGCCTCGGTTTCCTTATCTATAAAACAAGGGCCTTGTGGAAGTTTGCTGTGGTTCCTTCCAGCTCTAACAATACACAAGTCTATGCTTCTCTCTCTGTCTCTGCCTTTCATCTCTGTCCAGCTGTCTCTGCCTCTTTGTTTACTTCCTGCGTCTCTCTCTCTCTCTCTCTCTCTCTCTCTCTCTCTCTCTCTCTCCCCCTCTCTCCCTCCCTCTCATTTTTTCTCTTCCATGAATACCATTTGCCATCAGGTTTCATCTGTGACACAGTTATGTTTTTGACAAATATCCCATGCCCTCTTGCTGGAAAGCTTCCCATCATGTCCCTTTACCCAGCTAATCCCCTCATCATTCAGGTTGCAGATCAGACATCAGCTTCTCTAAGAAGCTTCCCTGCCCCCCAAGACAGGGTTGGTGCCCCCCTTATAAGCTCCCATAGTGACCTGGGTTAACTCCTATTGTACCTTATCTCACTGTATTTTAATTGCATGTCATTTATTGGTACCTCAACTGGCTTATAAACTCACTAAGGACAAAAATAGTGCTTGATTCATTGCTGTAGCCCCAGTTCCTGCCATTTGGGAGACCCTTAAGGAGTAGTTGTTGAAGGAAAGGGTAAATAACCTGAAACCACAGGTTTCTGAATCTCTGCTTGTTGAAGTCTCAAGACACACCCTGGAAAGGGCACAGGGCAGGAGGCCAGTGTGGGAGCTGCCCCCTGTACTGCAATGCATGGGCAAACAGAAGACCCCCTCCCCAGACCGTCTTGATGGGGTGGTGAGCCAAGAGCAAGGAGTTCTTGCAGACATTTTGGGTGGACGATCCAGAAGGATATAGCTCCTGAAGGGAAGAGGACGGACTGCAGCAGGAATGGGGAATGTGAAGAACATCAGTTGAATGTTTCCCTTCAGCCTGTCTCTAGGGCTGCTCTGGGCAAACTCAAAAGGTGATATAGCTCCTGAAGGGAAGAGGACGGACTGCAGCAGGAATGGGGAATGTGAAGAACATCAGGTGAATGTTTCCCTTCAGCCTGTCTCTAGGGCTGCTCTGGGCAAACTCAAAAGGTGACTTTACACATCCAGCAATGGGAATTCCTTCTAAGGTGTCAGAGCTTCAAGCCACTGCCTGACATCAACTATCTCCCAGCCTGGCTTCTGCCTTCCTGGGAGCAGGGACACAAGGAAAGCAGACGGAGGCTCGGAGGGCACTGCCAGAGGCACATGGGCCATGTGGGTAGTGTTTCAGGCCCCTGCTGGGAGGTGCCAAAGTGGATTTCTGTCACCCAGGAAAGGCTGCTTTAAAAAGAGAAAAGAAAATATTCTAATGGTAGTCATCTTTTAATGGACAAACAGGACCTAACCATTTGAAAACCCTTAGCTATAAATGTGAATAAAAGGCAAGAATTCATAAGACAAGGGTTTCTTCCCAGCACTCCCTAATGAATTGTCTTTCATTCATACATTATACAAAGTGGAAGGGACAGAGCTGATAAACACACATACACACACACAACCCCCATACTTGTGTGCACAGAGTTCCCATTAAGTTGGGACAGCCTCATGCACAGGGCCACATTGCATGGTGGGCAGCCCCCATTCACAACTCAGAAACCCAGGCATGCCTGTCTGAAGCCCCAGCCTGCATACCATTTTTTCCTCAAAAAATCCTTAATCCAGATGGAGCTGCCTTACCCTCAAAGATCTGCCAAGTGACACACAGTTTTCTTGATGTCATGCACATACTGAGTGACACATTTCATTTGCAGACTTCCATGAGTTGTCCCACCACCCCCTCCCCAAGTGCAGCATTCATATGTCTCTCATGCAATAGGCAGGCTAGCTCCAAGCTTCAGAAAAAGAGATGAGGTTTAAAGAGAATGCTAGAGTGGGGGGGGGGGAACAACAGTATATACCTTGAACAAAAGACATTGCTTTGTAAAAATGAAACCCCTAAACCTCAGTTCACATCCATGCTAGATTGTTTGAGAAGTTCAATATGGATCCACGCTGAGTTCTCCCATCCCGGGGGAAGAATACCTCCCAGATGGTAAAAAAATCGAACTCCTGTACATTTTCGTGCAATAGAAACCTGATATGGGAAAAAATAATTTAAACCCATCCTATATGCCTAAAGCATGCCACCACATTACCCCACTAAATTGAACATGCACATCCTCTCCTACATACTCTAACCATCGCTGAGTGCGACACCCAAACATTAGGACAAACCTACGCTCTTTCACCACCCCTGACAGCAGAACCGGAAAGCATGTGGCAGCAAACGCCCATGCTAATTCCATTAGATATCCACACACACAAACTGTCAAGCATCGTGCAAACACACCGCACATACACAATAACTGAAAATGGCACAGACACGCACACTCATACATACGTTCTGCTCTCTGGGGGCATGCCTGTGTGTGTGAGAGTGAGTGTGTGTGTTTTGCTTGGAGACAGGTGATGCTTTGGATTATGAGGTTTCCATGGTTACCTTCTGTGGAGGGAACGGGGGTAATTGAACTCTTGGGGTTCACCATTCAACAGATGCTGCTCACTCTTTCGCTCACTGGCTTGCTTGGTCTGCATTCCATCACTGTCAGGTTTTAGTTACAGTTTCAAGTCAAGTACATTGGAATAGAGTCAAACCCTCCCTAGTGCTCCGGCTGGACCTTGGAAAGAGGTAAAACTTAGAAATTGAAAACTCTGAGTTCAACATATGTGTTACCCTGGAAGAGGCTCAGGCTAATTAGGGTCTAAGAGCAGCCAAGACCCTATGATATACACCCACTCCCATCCCTAGGCAAGAAAGACAACCACCCAAAATCAGAGAAAAACCCCCACATTTAGTAATTCATAAAAAGCTCTAAGGGAACAAAGTCTAAGGACCCAGGCCAGAATAAACCCACAGGAATGGGGACAGGGCTCCAACACTGGTATTTCCTCTCCTCCCCATGGCCTTTTCCAGGAGGCCTCTAAATGATTATTGTCTTAGTCTGTTCAGCCTTATACCAGGTGGCTTATAAAAAACAGAGATTTATTTCCCACAGTACTGGAGGCTGGAAGTCTGAAGTCAGGGTGCCAACATGGTTGGGTTCTGGTGAGGGTCCTTTTCTGGGATGCAGACTGCTGTCTTCTCATTGTATCCTCACAGGATGGAGAAGAGAGTGACCAACTCTCTTCCTCTTCTTATAAGGACACTAATCCCATCATAGGGACCCCACCTTCATGACCTAATTATCTCCCAAATGCTCCACCTCCTAGTACCATCTGATCAGGTGTTAGGGTTTCAACATGAATTGGGGAACACAAACATGCAGTCCATAACCCTTACATCAGCCATGGTGCTGTCTATACATACAGGGAACTGCCCAAATTGGCCTGTCAAATTAAATTCTTCAATGCAGTCTGGCCAGTTATCTCAGTTGGTTAGAGAGTGGTGCTGATAACACCAGGTTCCAGAGTGTGATCCTTGTACCAACCAGCAAGAAAATAAAATGCTTCAACACATTTTCATGCTAAAATTTCATTGCCTCCCATGAGACTAACAAGACAATCACAACTGGAACTTATTGGAAAGAAGCTGCCATACCCTTCTTCAGACTTTGATGACTTAATGGAACAAAGAAAAGAAATCATTTAATTTACAGCAATGGAGTGATATGGGAGCTCAGGTTGTGAACAGGAACAGTGAAACTCATTGCGCTGGGTGGTAAATGGGAGCCCTGATGATGGTCTCAGGTCAGCCTTGAGCCAGCCTTTGGGTGTCAATCAAGGCTCTTTGCTTCCCTGAGCCTCAGCATCTTACAAGAAATCATTTAATTTACAGCAATGGAGTGATATGGGAGCTCAGGTTGTGAACAGGAACAGCGAAACTCATTGCGCTGGGTGGTAAATGGGAGCCCTGATGACGGTCTCAGGTCAGCCTTGAGCCAGCCTTTGGGTGTCAATCAAGGCTCTTTGCTTCCCTGAGCCTCAGCATCTTATCTTTCTATGATTCTTGGCTTGTAGAGAGCCTCATATGGTTTTCCACGTATAAGAGAAGCCCTTTTGCCTGGTAATTCAACATGTGGTGTAGGGCACAAGGATCCAGCTCAAGTGCTAGGGGGGCACCTGAACAGTAAGTTAAGATAGAAATCAGAATTATTCTCCAAACGAGCACCTCTTTTATCTCTTCCTTCTCTGCTCTAAATTTTCTCCTCCTACCCAGAATGGGCAATATCGATGAACCAATAGGAAGAAAGAGGAAAATTAGATGTAAATGAACATAGTACACTTTCAATTGGGATCCAACTTCTCAGGAAGCATGACATGAAATTGGACACACTCAGGTAATCTATGGAGAAAAAAACTGTGCAGATAATTAACCAATTGGAGAAGAAGACCTGGGAGGCAAACAGTGAACGTGGGACTATTCCACATATAGAAGAGAAGAACAAGAGGCAATTTAATAATTGTGGGCTTCAAGGGGACCCACATTCTCCATCCCCCTGTATTAGGGGGGGTGAATTGTGTCCCCCTCCACAATTCACATATTGAAGTCCTCACCCCCAGTACCTCAGAATGGGACTGTATCTGGAGACAGGGTCTTTAAAGAGGTAATTAAGTTAAAATGAGGTCATTAGGATGGGCCCCAATCCAATATGACTAGTGTCCTTACACGAAGAGGAATTTCAGACACAGACACACACAATGGAAAGTTGATATGAACACACAATGAGAAGACGGTCATCTACAAGCCAAGGAGAGAGGCTGAGAAAAAACCAGACCTGCCAACACCTTGACCTTTGACTTATAGCTTGCAGAATTGTGAGAAAATAAATTTCTGTTGCTTAAGCCACCCAATCTGTGGTACTGTGTTATGGTAGCCCAAGGAAACTGGAGACATGCTCCAGAGGAAGGGCTCCCCAGCAGTGGTCGGGGCCCAGGCTCTGGAGTCAGACCGCCTGGGCTCACTGCCAGCTCAGCCACTAGCATGGAAGCCTGGGCAAGTGACTTTACCTCCCTGAGCCTTGGTTTTTTCACCTGTATACATGGATAATAGCAATGCCTTTCTCACAGGGCGACTGCGAGGATTAAAGGAGATAGATAATGCCTGTCAAAAATTTAGAACAGTGCCCAGTACACAGAACATACTCAATAAATATTATTACAAAAACAAGCCAAGCCATTTTTTTTAATGAAGATTTTTTAAAAGGCTGCAGTTGAGTCAGAATTCTGGGTTGTCCTGCCTGAAGACAAGGAAATGGGGAAGGGAACCTCCCGTGCACACTCCTAGCTCTGAAATTACACAGGAGACTACCACCTTGCCACCTTTCAGGGAAGGCTGCAAATTTTAATCCTTAAAGCCCACACATATTGATTATTTTTTAAAAGATCAATAAGCCAGGAGTATCCATAGCTTTTCAAACCTGTCACAGTCTGTGACCTGTTCCGCACAGGCGCCCTCACATCTCCTGCATAGCCCACTGGAGGCCTTTCAGGTTTTCATTTGCCATCCCTGTTAACACATCATCTCTGGCAGATCATTGAAGGGAGCCACCCCCAGCTCTCTTTACTCCAAGGACAACTAATCTGAGTCATTCTCCATACTGTCCCTGTGGGAAGTTTAGAAAAAGAAGAGGGGGAATGGGAGAGGTCATCTAATGGCACCAGAATAGAACGAGCAGGAATTCGCTTCCATTGAGAGGAAGGGGTGATGGCTACGGGGTCCTGGGAACAGCCAGCAGTGCTCCCAGCAGCCCCTGCCTGAGCCTGGTGGATGCTCTGACAGTGACTCCCCAGATGCCCCTCACTTTCCATTACTGAGACCACAGGCAGCCCCGTCAGCTGCCCTCCTTGTGCCTTTGATTTGGTTGCTGCTGGTCGTTCTCTGCAACACTTCTATTCCCCTGCAAGTCTTTTCAGCCTCTGCTGCCCTAAGTGACCATGACAGACAACCAGGCCTACAGTTCTTGGGACTCTGATCCCAACCCCAGATTTCTGTGAGGCTATATTTGCCTAAGGAAAAGCCCACGGCCAAGGAAGAAACATTTAGTTCCGCATCTTGGGGGAATGCCAAAACTGGTGGTCTGTTTATTGAGAGAGACTGGTAGTACCCGACTCGCCAAGGCCCAGAATTCTTGAGCAAAGAGCAAACAAGTCAAGTCAGGCACAGAAAGAGAAATACCACATGTTCTCACTTATTGGTGGGAGCTAAAAATTAAGAAATAAATTCACACACTCACACACACACCAAAAAATCCGGGGGCGGGAGAAGAAGATATAACAACTACAATTACTTGAAGTTGATATGACAAGCAAACAGAAAGGACATTGTTGGGTGGGAGGGAGGAAAGGGAGGAGGGAGGGAGGTTTTGGTAAGGGACAACAATAATCAACCACAATGTATATCGACAAAATAAAATTTTTTTAAAAAAATTATTCTCATCCCAAGCCCAGAGCAGGCTCTGTCCTAGAGCTGGTCTAACAACAGGTACAACTAATCAGACCATGCACTAGTTTCCCAGCGAGTACCCACCCTGTCTTTCCAGGTAGACACTCTTAAAATGTTGTTACATGGAAAGATTGCAATGTAGAATCTGTCTTTCCAAGTCCATGCAGGTGGGGGACAGGAGAGAGAGGAGGAGAAAAGAGAAAGCAGTAAAGGCATGAAAACTTTGTTCAAAGGAAGTCCTTCTCAGTGGTCCATGTTCAACACAAACAGCCCCTTGCTTCTCTCATCACACTAAGCCATCAGTGTCATTGGCATATTTTTCAAAGAACATGTTTGGGAAAGGGGGAAAAAAAAGCAAAGCACAAGTATTTCAACAACAGATGATCTACTTCCTTGCCCATTAGAAGCTGGTAGTTCCTGAGGCACCCATTAGCTTTTTCTTCCAGAAAAAAAAACTGTTAATAGCCCAATCATCACAATAGGGAAGTTTGGGCATCTTTCCCATCAAAACCCTGCATTGCCCGCAGACGAGCCCTGCAAGTCTTGTCAAGCACTTGCTTTGGCTTTGGTGCCAGCCACTTCACTGCCTTTTTTGGGTCCACCATTCTCCCCCATGCACCTGCTATGACATTCATTTAATAAACGGTAAGAAAAGAGACCACACTCTCATCAGCTCCCAAATTACCCTAATTTTACCTCCCTGGGTCCTAAATCCTTCCATTTTCCATGACTTTTTGTACATAACATTGGATTCATTTTCACAAAGCTAGCAGTCTTCTAGCCTGGCCGGATGAATCTAATTCTGCAAGTACAATTTCATAAGGATATTTATTCCAAATATTCTAGACTAGCACTTCCTTCTCTCCCCATCTTTGACAGAGGCCTTCACTCCAGGGCCAAGCACAGGGCCTGCACATCACCTCTGTTCCTCCAGTGCCCCAGGTCTCTCCAAAGATCTGATGACCAAGCCAAGCAAACACATTCTCTCTCTCTCTCTCTCTCTCTCTCTGTCTCTCTCTCTCTCTGTCTCTCTCTCTCTCTCTCTCTCGCTCACTCTCTTTGTCCCTCTGCTTTATTGTAGTAGAATATGCATAACATAATATACACCTTTAAACATTTTTAAGTGTACAATTCAGTGACATTAAGTACATTCACATGGTTGTGCATCCATCACCATTATCCATTTTCAAAACTTTTTCCTCTTCTCCAACTTAAACTCTGTGTTAATAACTCCCTGTTCTCCCCACCCTGCAGCCCCTGGTAACCTCTATTCTATTTTCTGTCTGTATGAATTTGACTACTCTAGGTACTTAATATAAGTGGATTTGTATAGTATTTGCCATCCCACAGACAACCTTCGTGTCTGGATTTTTTCACTTAGCATAATGTTTTCAAGGCTCATTCATGTTGTAGCATGTGTCATAATTTCCTTGCTTTTCAAGACTGAATAATATTCCATTGTATATAGCATGTTTTACTTGTCTAGTCATCTCTTGGTGGACATTTGGGTTGTTTTCACCTTTTGGCTCTTTGAATAATGCTGCTGTGAGCACTGGTGTACAAGTGTCTGAATCCCTGCTTTCAATTCTTTGAGTATATACCCAGAAGTGGAATTGCTGGATCACATGGTAATTCTATGTTTGACTTTTTGAGGAGCCTCCAAACTGTTACCACATTGTCTTTTAAAAGGACCTCATCTGCAGAGAAACATTTGCAGAGAAAATAGATAACAGCCTGTTTCCAAGAATTCCGAATAGCCAGTTGGGCCTGGGAATTGACTGCTTTAGTGTCCTCAGTCCTTTGCCTCTCCCTGTATCCATACCCTTTGCTGTGTAATGTGGTGGCTTCTCCCACGAGATGGCAGGGAACTCTTCCCAGGCCTTTGAGGATGGGTTCAGGCATGTGACTTGCTTTGGCCAATGGGATGCCAGCAGACAGGATACAAGCAGGGCCTTGAAATGTGCTTGTTCATTAGGGCTGTCCCTTCTGCTCCTCTGCCACCACTGGGAGAAGAATAAGCCCTGCTTGGCCTACCATCCCCAGAAAGAGCAGGAGGGACATGTGAAGCAGAGCTACTCCGGCCACTGCAACCTGAAGCCCACCTGCTGGTCCTTGAGGATAAGTGATTGTTTTTTTAAGAGTCTGAGTTTTGGGGTGGTTCATGACAAAGTATTACTGTGGTGACAATTGATGGCCCAGTAACAGGCCCACTTACTGTTTGTCCTAAATGTAGGTGAGAATGAGATTTCTGGAGAATTGGTAAATGGTATAAAAATCTCATTGGCATGAGGCAATTTTTTTAAAAAAGATTGGAATCCACCCTAACCTGAATGAAAATCCAGGCATGCCCTCTGTCTCACAGCAGTCTGAGACTGCTGGGGACCTTGGAGACTACTCTCGGTCTGACATTGTCATCAGACTTTGTCAGTACCAAACCCGGCCTGTGAAAGCATTTTAGCTTGGCATAAAACAGGATGTGGTTGGGCCGGCCCGGTGGCGCACTGCTACAGTGCGCCGCTTGGGAAGCGTGGCAGCGCTCCCGCTGAGGGTTCGGATCCCACATACAGACCGGCCGCTCACTGGCTGAGTGAGGTGCGGGAGCAACACCAAGGGTTGCGATCCCATTGCCGGTCCCGGTCCGGTACGGGCGCGACACTGAGGGTTGCGATCCGTTGCCGGTCACGAAAAAAGACAAAAAGGAAAAAAAAAAAAAAAAACAGGATGTGGCAAACAGAACCCTATAGTAAGTAGCTCTTTGGCAGGCCGTGGGAGTGGCTCCAGTTCCTAAGACAGAGCCCCGCACATAGGCATGGCTCAGCGGAGCCACCCCCATGCAGGGTCTGACCTCAGCTGGGCAGTTTCAGAAACTCAGCTCTGTCAGTTCCCTCCAAATCTATCAGTCTCAGGGGATAAGTCACCTAAACCAAAGTTTCCAGTCCAGGTTTTCAACTGGACTGCCAGTTTGCTAATTTACACAGGTGGTTGTCCTTCCTGGGGCCTGAAATAACAATGTACTCAGATTCTCTAGCAGCTTACCTCCTTGCTGTCAGTGTGTGTGCAAGACCAAATTAGTCCTCAGAAGGCTGCTCGGTGAGCACGGAATCATAACAGAGGAAGGAAGACAGTGCTGGCATATTTTATCCAGGCCATGGAAAATCCTAATAAGTATTCCCATCTAAAAATAGAGCCTGCAATTTAGCCATTCCACATGTACTGTATAAATATTTCAAAACACCATGTTTTATATCATAAATAAAAGCAGTTTTTATTTGTCTATTTAAAAAATAAGTAATTTTTTTAAAAATATGCTCAATTCTACAGACTGAATATTGGCCTGGTATCTACCCATCTTAGGGGCTGGCTCTCTAACCAAATCAGTACTATCCTGATAAAAGTTTAAAAAATAGCAATTTAAGAAATAAAGTATAAAGCATTATACAGAAGTACCACACCATTATTTTTTTTATTACTATGGCTATTATGACATGTTTATAGGAATAAGTGTAGATGGTGCCGTGTAGGTAGAAGCTCACCAAGCTGTCAGTGAAGGCTCAGATTCTAACCACAGTTTTGCTGTCAGTTACTGTAGGACCTTGAGAAACTGACTATGGCACTCAGGGCCTTTGTTTTCTCTTGTGTAATGAGACTGAATTGAACTAGGTGGACATCAAAGACAGGATATTATGACTTGCTGAGCCCATGGGCAGTACAGACAGCAGTTTTTATTTGTCTATTTAAAAAATAAGTAATTTTTTTAAAAATATGCTCAATTCTACAGACTGAATATTGGCCTGGTATCTACCCATCTTAGGGGCTGGCTCTCTAACCAAATCAGTACTATCCTGATAAAAGTTTAAAAAATAGCAATTTAAGAAATAAAGTATAAAGCATTATACAGAAGTACCACACCATTATTTTTTTTATTACTATGGCTATTATGACATGTTTATAGGAATAAGTGTAGATGGTGCCGTGTAGGTAGAAGCTCACCAAGCTGTCAGTGAAGGCTCAGATTCTAACCACAGTTTTGCTGTCAGTTACTGTAGGACCTTGAGAAACTGACTATGGCACTCTGGGCCTTTGTTTTCTCTTGTGTAATGAGACTGAATTGAACTAGGTGGACATCAAAGACAGGATATTACGACTTGCTGAGCCCATGGGCAGTACAGACGACCAGTGTTGGGATTTCAGAGGAAGGAGAAATCAATGAGGATTGTTCACATGGTGGATAAGGAGAAAAAGCACATGGAATAAAGCAAAGCCAGTAGCACTCCTGGCAAAGCAATTTGAAGAGCATGTCCTGTTAGGTCAGGAAACAAATTGATGGACAAAGAATATCCCAAAACCACTTGGACAAGAATAACAATAATGTAACTATAGTCGCTGATCTGGAGGCACCCTGCTCAGAAAATTCTTAGGGCTCACACAGCTTTCTGGGAGAAGTCAGGCTGACATTTCATGGACAGGATGAGAATAAGTGCTGCTCTTATTCAGTGCTGTGTCCTTACTTCCTTGATGTTAAATTTTAATTTCAATTAAAGTGTCAGGATCATGCCCCAGGATTTAACTTGGTTAAATCCCTAAGCCATTGAAATAGTCATGTGTACTTTCTTGATAATTCTTATCTTGGCTTTAAGCCTCTCTGCTTAAGTTGAAATCTTCAGATACACAGGTTCATTATTTACTTACTTCTTTTAAAGCTTCACTCAATATCCTGCACTGCAAAGTCAGAGCCCTCAACCTGTAAAAGGGCACTGTCCTTCCTGATATGTTCTGAGCACAGCTTTAAGCCCACCTGCTATGAGATTTACAGACATAAATTTACAGATATTATTTTTTGCTGCACACCCAAAGCTCTGAGCTGTCAAAATGGGTTCCTGGTTTCAAGCTCAACACAACTCTACTTTACCAACATGTGTTGTACTAGGCACTGCTGGATAGACAAATTGTTCAAGATAAATTATTCAGTCCTCAAAATCATTACAAACTGGTAGAAGAGACAGGATGTATACATGAAATTCTTAGAGGACAACACAGAGGATAACAGTCCACAGACACTCAGTTCTTGGAGAGATTTGAAAATAATCTCATTATTATTAGAAAGGACTTCATTTAAAAAGTGGGATTTGAAAGAGACCGTAATTAGTATGAAAGTTACACAAAAGACAGAAAATATGCACTGATTGAGTGACTGCATTTCCCAGGATTCGGGAAATGCTACATTTTGCTCCCTTTCCCTGTACTTTTGCAGACACACTGTTCCCTTGATATCACACTGAAAGGCATCCTCATACCCAGGAGATTTAAAGAGATGTTACTCAACTCTGCACCTGCTCTGCAAACTGAGACGTTTGCAGGGCACAGGTCTGCAGGCTCACAGGTAAAGGGGTGACACCTGACACTGCCCCAATTCCATCTAGTTCCACAGCTAGCAGTGGCCACAGTGGAACACTGAGGGGCAGGAAATATACCTGCAGAGATGTGCTTATTGAACAGTGAGTCCCACCCTAACCTCAATCCAGAAAACCCTGGCTTTGCTATAAGGGGAGTTGAAAATCACTGTTGAAAGACTCTCAGGACCAAAAGTAATCACATCAGGGCCTGCCACACAGGCTGCATTCCCTCATGAACTTGACACTTTCAAAGCCTTTTAAAGTACTAAAAGAAGTTCTGCCCAGTGTGTATTTCTGCATGTAAAAAAAAAAGAAGAAAAGTTCTGCTTCTGGTACGGAGGAGTAAGCTCTTACCAACCAAATAATATCTATAAACTCTTGGGAAATAAATAAGACAAAAAAAAAAAACACCTAAGAACTCTGAAGACTGAAAAGGCAAGCATATTTTGGAAGAGAGAACCTTGGAGCAAGTGGCCAGTATAAAGTGAGCTCCCTTTTTATTGTGGCTTTGCCCTGAGGGAGACCACAGTTGCAACTACACTGATGTAAGATAGCTTAAATTCTGGCAGAAAGCCCACCATCTTTCTAGCCAGAGGAACTATGGAAAGGAACCAAGACAACTAAGGCTGCTAGAAAATAAGGGGGAAGCCCAGGAAAGAGGACGCAAGAAAAGGAGAACCTCATCTTGTCTGTATAAACCTAGCCCAGGCCTCTGACTGACCTTTGAACCATGCATGTGTGGAATAAACTGAAAGCAGCTTACAGCTATGACTTATAGAACTGAAAGAAGATCTGAGCCTCCACCCAACAAAGGCATGACACTTGGCATTCTGAGTCTAAATCAACTTCACTGTCTGCTAAAACAAAATGTCAACACTTCTTGGAGAAATATAACAGAATGCAGTCTTTGCAACATAACATTCACACTACCCAGGATACAACCAAACTTATTTCACAAAAGAAGACTCAGGAGGATGTGAGTCATCCTCAAAGGAAGAGATAATCAACATATGCCAACCCTGAGATGACCCAGATGTTAGAGTTCTCAGACAAGGACATTAAAACAACTATGTAGAGTATAACTATGCTCAATGAGGTAAAGGAAAATACATGTGTAATGAATTAAAAGGGAGGGAATACCTGCAATAAAATACACATGTAGAAAGTTCTCAGGAAACTATACTAGCTAAAGATGGTACAACTTGAGCACCAGTAAGGACAATAACCATGGTCCATTGATACATATTAAATTTGTTTAAATCTAAGGATTCAATATGATATTTTTTTTTAAAAAAACCTTCATTGATTACCATTGGAAATCAAAACATTCTTTTGAAAACTGGTAATAAAGGAAAAGACTCAAACATTTGTTTTGCTTTTCTATACAAACTAATGAAGGAAAGTTGGTGAGCGAAAGTTTCTCTTTCAGCATATTTCAGTTAATAGGCAAGGATAAGAATGCTAGAACGAGCATTTCCCCATTTGGCACCTCCTAATGAATTAAACGTAAGGAATGATCATTCAGAGCTACTTGCATCACAAGAAGACAAGTGGGCATCACATTCCTTCTGATGGAAGGGCACATTTCTACCTATGAAGTAATCTGGCCTCCCCAGAATTAAAACTGAATCAGATCAAACCTCTCTATCTAACTTCCAGTTTATGAAGGAGATAGAGAAACACGTTAAACACTGTCACAAGGATACAGTCAACGAAACAAACGTTGGAAACTCTACTGGACAAATCACTGGGTTTCTTCAAAAATAAAAAACTGCCAAGGACAAAAAGAAATAGAATGGGAACCTATAGACTAAAAGAGATTTAAGAAACATATTAATCTGTTGTAACGTATGAACCTTGTTTGGATCCTGATTCAAAGTGTAAACAAATAAAAAGAAATGAAAAAGATCCTACTTGTAGTATAATTAGGGAAACATGGACTCTGACTGGATGCTACTTGATAATTACTGTTGTTATTTTGTGTTCAACAATGTCTTGGTAGTTATGTTTAAAAGGGTAGTCTTTGTCTTTTAGAAATCCATACTGAAATAGGTATAGATTAAATCATATGATATCTGGTGCAATGGATTGAATTATGTCCCCCCAAAACTCATTGATGCTTGAATTGTGTCCCCCATGTTTTATGTATTAGAAACTTAGCCCCCACTGTGACTGTTAACAGGCTTATGTCCCCCCAAAACTCATTGATGCTTGAATTGTGTCCCCCATGTTTTATGTATTAGAAAGTTAGCCCCCACTGTGACTGTTAACAGGCTGGAAAATCCTATTATGGTAATTGAAAGGTGGAGCCTTGAAGAGGTGACTGGATTGTAGGACCTTGCAGTAGTGAGTGGATTAAAAATGGTGGTCAGGAGCATGGTTCTGAGGGCTTTAAAAGAAGAGGAGAATCTGTCTCTCTCTCTGCCCTCTCTCTGCTCTCTCTGCTTCTACCATCTTGCAATGTGAGACCTCTGGGTCCCTGGGTCACCACCACCAGATGGACTTTGGGCTCCCCAGCCTCATAAACTGTAAGCAATAAATTTTGTTTTCTTTATAAATCACCCTGTTCCATGTACTTTGTTATAAGCAACATAAATGGACTAATACAGAAAATTGGTACCAGAGAAGTGGGGTGTTGGTTATAACAGATACTTGGAAATGTGGAAGTAGCTTTGGAACTGAGTGTTCAGGAGAGGCTGGAAGAATTTGGAGGAGCAGGCTAGAAAAAGCCTAGATGCCAGTGAAAGTTTAGAAGACACAAAAACCAGGGAAAATTTTAGAGACTGGTTAAATGATGGTGACCAGAATGCTGACAGATATATGGACTGTAAAGACCATTCTAAGAAGGTCTCAGATAGAAATAAGAAGGAGTTTTTTGGAAAATTGGGCAAAGATCACCCTTGCTATGAAATAGAAAGGAACTTGGCTGTGTTGTGTCCATGCTGTAGGACTTTGTGGAAGGTGGGACTTAAGAGTTGTGAACCAGTATGTTTGGCAGAAGAAATTTCCAAGCAGCAAAGCATTAAGAAAGCTGCATGGTTACTTCTAACAGCCTACGCTGAGTTATGGCAGCAAAAGCATGATGTAAAGCCAGAATTTAAAAGGGAAGCAGAATGTAAAGATTTGGAAAATTTGAAGCCTGGCCATGTGGTAGAGAAGCAGAGAGCATTTTCAGAAGAAAAATCCAGTGGTGCTAAAAAGATTAGTACAAAGGAAAGGGATTATCAAGAGAAGGAGAAAAAGGCCCTGAAAGCATTGCAGAAGCCTCTGAGGCCAATCCTTCCATTTCAGGCCCAAAGACCTAGGGAGACAGAATGGTCTTGGGGAACAGGCTTGAGGAGCTTTCCACAGGCTCACTGCCCAGGACTACCTTGGGAAGCTGCTTCCAATACCAGCACCCCAGCTGTTTTAGCTGCTCCAGCTGTTGGTAAATTGGTCCCAGTTGTGGCTGTTCATGCAGCTTTGGAAGATACAAGCTGGAAGCCTTGGCAGTGACCACAAGATGTTAGTCTGCAGGCTCACAGAATGCCAAAGCTGGGAAGGCTTGGGAGCCTCCACCTTGATTTCAAAGGATATATGGAAAAGTCTGTAGACACAGGAAGAGATCCATCACAGGATGGAGTCACTGCAGATAGCCTTTGCTAGTGCAATGCCAAGCAAAAATGTGGGGTCAGAGTTGCAGCAGAGAAACCCAAACAGCACCCTG
This sequence comes from Galeopterus variegatus, assembly GCF_000696425.1. NCBI lineage: Eukaryota > Metazoa > Chordata > Mammalia > Dermoptera > Cynocephalidae > Galeopterus > Galeopterus variegatus. The sequence goes on along the minus strand of NW_007729971.1, from coordinate 99,006 downwards.
CCTAGTGGAGCCGTGAGAATGGGACCACCATGGAGACCCCAGACCTGTGGGGCTACCAGATTGGAACACCAGCCTGGGGGAGGTGAAGTGTGGCCTGAGATCAGGAAAGCCACAGGAGTGGAGCTGCCCAAGGACTTGGGGACCCAACCCCCAAACCAGCGTGCAGAGGAGGTAGAACATGGAGTCACGGTACCTGATTCACCTGCTTTGAGATTTAATGTCTGCCCTGCTGGGTTTCGGACTTGTTTGGGACCTGTTACACCTTTCTTTTGGCCTATTTCTCCCTTTTGGAACGGGAATATGTACCCTATGTTTGTCCCACCATTGTATTTTTTTTTTTTTTTTCAAAAGATGACCAGTAAGGGGATCTTAACCCTTGACTTGGTGTTGTCAGCACCACGCTCAGCCAGTGAGCGAACCGGCCATCCCTATGTGGGATCCGAGCCCGGGACCTTGGTGTTATTAGCACCGCACTCTACCGAGTGAGCCACGGGCCAGCCCCCACCATTGTATCTTGGAAGTAGATAACTTGTACTGATTTCACAGATGGGACTTTGAACTTCAGACTCTTGAGTTGAAACAAGTTAAGACTTTGGGGATGAAATTAATGTATTTGTATGTGAAAAAAACATGAGTTTGGGGGGGGCAGGGGCAGAATGTAATGGATTGAATTATGTCCCCCCAAAACTCATTGATGCTTGAATTGTATCCCCCCACGTTTTATGTATTAGGAACTTAGCCCCCACTGTGACTGTTAATAGGGTGGAAAATCTCATTATGGTAATTGAAAGGTGGAGCCTTGAAGAGGTGATTGGATTGTAGGACCATGCAATAGTGAGTGGATTAAAAATGGTGGTCAGGGGCTTGGTTCTGAGGGCTTTAAAAGAAGAGGAGCGTCTGTCTGTCTCTCTCTCTGCTTCCACCATCTTGCAATGTGAGACCCCTGGGTCACTGTTGCCACCACCAGATGGACTTTGGACTTCCCAGCCTCAGAAACTGTAAGCAATGAATGTTGTTTTTCTTTATAAATTACCAAGTTCCAAGTATTTTGTTATAAGCAACTTAAATGGACTAATACATCTGGGATTTGATTGAAAAAAATAAATAGGGAAGGGAAGGGTAGCAATATAGAGGGGGAAAAAAATTAACCATGAGATGATAATCACTGCAGTTGAAAGGTACATAAGGATTCACAAGGCTTTCTTCTTTGGTAAATGTTTTAAATCCTCCATAATTTTATCAAATGGCATGCATGAAACAGCAGTATTCCTCATAGATCCATATGTACTTAAGGTCATAGATTGAGCACTTCAGAATAACTGTCAGTGTAGGAGAAGGAAATGGAAATGGGGACCTGAAAAATGAAGAACAGATAAAATAATAACATAAGAAAATGATTTTGCAAAGAGTAATGATAATCATATTGCATGATCAGGGAAGGATGATCAATGCTACTCTAAACCCAAAGCCCCCCTCCAAAAAATTAAAGAAATAAAATACATGAATAAATTAAAAGATCACAACTATTCATTCAAAAGGTAATTTGGAAAGTCACATGTAATGCACTCATTAGCACTGTAACTGTAATTAGTTTATCTGAGAGCCTAGTAAGTATAATCGTCATCCATCAGAGATGGTAAGAGTTCCCCTGCCTCCTCAAAACTTCCCCAAACCCTGTGCCATCCCCTTAAAGCCCTAAGGTCCTAAGTTCTGTACATGGATTGATCAGTCTCTGCCAATGTGCTAAATCTTTCCAAATCCATCTCTTCTCTAGCAGCAACTCACAGTTGTCTGACAAACCTGCTCCACAAGCAAAATTTCTGGGAGAAGGTGAAACTCCCAATTCATAAACAGTCTAGGATCTGAGGCCTTTCTCTGAATTTTACAAAGACTCAGTAAATTAGAAAGGAAAACCCAGTTCCTCTGAAGGGAGGAAAATCCCATTTTTTCCTGGGATGCAAAATTGAAGGTGGGGGAACAAGAACAGGTCAAGCATTATGATGAGAAAGGCACACACAAAAAAAGAGGAAGGGATGAAGTAAAAGGGAGAAGATAACATAGATCAAGGAAAGGGGGGAACCGCAGAAGAAGGAAAGAAGCTCCTCACCGCAGAGCTCAGGTGATGGTGCTGTAAATACCATTCTTCTTATGAAAATCTTCCTTGATCTGGAGAACCAGCTTTCAGGTAATTTTCCTACTAAATTTCACAGGTGGCTGTTCAGTGATTGAAAGTAGGGGTGGGTTTGGTGGTTTAGTTTTAGATATAGATAATTGGCTCTTTTCTTTATATTCTGGTTCAGAACAAGTGAACTCATCTCGCCTTCTGCTTCCCTGTCCTTATCAGGAGACCTTTCAGGAGCAGAGAATGAAGCTTGAGTGATGTCTTGGTCTGGCCCTATATTCTGGTTCAGAACAAGTGAACTCATCTCGCCTTCTGCTTCCCTGTCCTTATCAGGAGAACTTTCAGGAGCAGAGAATGAAGCTTGAGTGATGTCTTGGTCTGGCCCTGTCTGATCACATGCAGCACATGGAGACGCACAACAGGCGCAGCCCGTCCATGACTTAAGTACGGGAGGCATTCTCACGGCACGTGTGGACGGGCTTTGTGTGCTTGGAGCTGGAAGGGTCGGGAGAAGCTGAAGCCGTCCTTGGGTTCATAATGATCCACTGTAAAGAGCTATTTGAGAACATAACAAGAGCTGCCAATTAAACACATCGATGTACTGGAAAACTGAAGTGGACGGGGTCAATTGCAGCCCTCTCTGTGCAACATGCAACATCAACACACTTTCTCCCATTCCCGGTCCCCTCATGGACACTAGTCAAGTTCCCACCAAAATTAGCTCCTCTGAGCCTAGAGCTTCCCCTCTAGAGGTGTCTGCGTTCATCTCCTACTCAACTTCTTTTCGGTATCTTCACTCCATCTATGACAAGTGCAGTTGTGCAGCAGTGGACTGCTAAAAAAAATGCAGTATTTTTGTTGTGTATAACAGAACTTACCTAGTTCATGAGCCCTCATTCTTTCCCTAGCAGAAATCATCATCTTTCCAGTTCAAGGTTACTCAGTCTCTTTTGGACTTAGATATGGTTAATGTGGACTTAGATGTGGTTCATCTCCACTCCCTGTTCTTCTCCTCTTGCTGAGAATGTACTAAATGCTCAGAATTTAGTTGGGGAGACGCAGGTGTTGTCCTGGTTTCTGGGAAAGATCTTCGAGCTGTCCTCTGTCCGGCCCACTGCACTGAGGGATACCTCATCTTCTCTGGTCCTCAACTTCCTCTCGTACTGCAGCTTCTCACCAGGAGGCATGCACATTCTGGTGAGAAGAAACCTCCTTGGAGAATCTAACTCCAGGTTCCTCATGGCCTACCAGCTTGTTCCCAGCCACTTCTGCAGCCATTATCGGTGCCATGAGAACTGTTTGGATGCCCTCTGCTTCCACCCTGGAAAGCACAGAAGTTGGTGGACTCCGTGAGGCTGCCCTCGGACCTGCCAACCTAGACTTTCCCCAGCCATGGCTATTCCACAGTCCAGACACCATCAGGGGAAGGTCTACTTGGTCTTGGCCACAGTCCAGGAAGAGAGGCACAAGTGCCTGCTGTTCTTGGCACTCGTTTCGGTCCATTTGCAGTGCCAATTGCCCAGTCCCACCCCAGGTCCTGTAACTCAGGTCAGGAGAATGGAGATGCTGACCCCTTCGCAGAAACTCAGGCAGCACCCAAGTTCTAACAATACCCACTTTGGTTCTCTTCCTTCCCCCAGCTGGTCACATTTTAGTCTCCTTTTGAGTGGGAAATAAATTATGTCATCCTGCCTTCTAAAATTTCAGCTTTCTACACTTTGATTCTTGATATTTAAAGCCAAGCTTTTTAGAATTAAAAAAAAAATGTAAAAGCCTCAGCTTTTAAAATTATTTATGCAAGGCAAAGAAGAAGATTCAACCAGAAATCCATTGGACTTCTTTGTTCTAGCTCCATCCACCTGCCCCGCTGAGTGCAGTGTAATCCAAAGCAGTGTACTCTGTGAGTGAGAGGTAGAAAGGAGAGGAAGCACGGCAATGGGAGCAGGGATTCAGGTCCTAAATATCTGAACAATTATAATCACCGCCAGACACCTGTTCGCTCCCTCCCTTCTCATGCTCAAGTCTTGCTCAGTCCTGCTCCCTCCGAGGTTCTCTCTCTATCCTCGCTGCCCTACTCAAGACACTTGCCACCTTCAGCAAGCTGCTGACAGCCTGGATCCTCCAGGGTGTCTGCCCTGACAACAGTGCCCGCCCTGGTCATCCCCTGTCACTAGCAGCCCTCACCACGGGCAACCTGCCTGCAGTTGCTGGCTCTGTGCTGGTGCACGGACAGGGCTTCTCAGCATCTCAGAGCCTCTGGACTATTTAGGGAGCTGCAAAGTCACCTGTTTGCTTGAGGACCCCTAGGCCAGCTGAGAGAAATAGAAAAGAAGGCTTTGGAACTGACAAGCTCTCAGGACACAGCAATTTTAAGAAGACTTAAGAAACAGGGAAGGAGCGACGCAGGCTACTCCAACCCGTGGCAGGGACAAGGAGTTGGAAAGGAAGAAAAGACCGAGAGATGGAAGTCTGTCCCTGGCCGGTTGCTCAAACCCTATGACTCCTGTCCAACCTCTTACATGCCCATAATTTTTCTGTTTTTATTTTCTACTTGACATAAAAAATATGATTTTTGAAAAGTACTGCTGTATATCAAATAAAACCATGTTTATGTGTCCCTGTTTTCATGGCTCTTTTCTTGTACTTTTGATACTTCCATCATTAACTTCATCAATTATAATTCTTTGCTCTTTTGGGAAGCTGGAATTGAGTACACTTTACAGTCAGGGAGCATGCACACGTGTTCCTTTGTGTCCCGCAGAGGAGAGCTCAGTAAGTGTTATCAACTTGCTAAACATCAGAAGAAAATATTCAGGTTTAGCAAAATGAAGAATTTTCGAAGTTGGCTGGGAACTGCAGTAAAATATGGAATTATTCTTTAGAGATCTTCAAAAAGAGGGGTTTTCTCCTCACAATCTTCTTCCTCCAGTGTCCTCTCATTTCCTCA
>NW_007729971.1:92282-93015 GCF_000696425.1 Galeopterus variegatus | reverse complement strand
CCTGAGAAAGGAGGCCCACTGCTTGATGCTCATCGGCCATTCCCAATAGTCCTAAAATAACAACACTATGAGAAACCAGCTGTGTGCTTTGGAAGTATCAGCTGCTCCAGGGGCCCCACAAATTAGACCCTGAATTAACCACACAGCCCAGGTTCCCAGTCCCACCCACTGATCCTTCCCAGGTGAGCCTGGCCACAGTTAGCAAAATACCATTCTAGGCCCATGCAGAATGAATAGAGGGGCCCTGGAGTTAGGTGCCAGAAATTACTATTTCAGGCAAGGATTTCCAGGAAGCATTGAAAGAGGAGAATGGTGTGGTCGGACAACCGTTACAAAAGATTTGGCAGCAGGTATCTTGCTTCCCTCCATATTTTGCAGTTTGGGAATTGTGTGCATGTGTGTGTGTGCGCGTGTGTGCGTGTGTGTGTGTGTGTGTGCATGTGTGTGTGTGTGTGTGCGTGTGTAAACATATATTCTTTGGAACTATATCTGTGAAAAATCTTTGTGGTCTGGGTTTCCCCAGAGAGAATTTGCATTTCCTTCTGACAGGGTCTTGGAGACACAACCAACCCAGAACCATTGTTTGTTTTGTTTTGTTTTGTTTTGTTTAGGTTTTTTAAATTTTTATTGTATCAAAATTGGTTATACATAGTTTTGGGGTTCAACATTGAAATATGTTGATCAAATCAATATTCCTAGCATATATATTGTTACAAATTGTAATTATTCTTTA
>NW_007729971.1:58406-92006 GCF_000696425.1 Galeopterus variegatus | reverse complement strand
AATATTCCTAGCATATATATTGTTACAAATTGTAATTATTCTTTATGCCCCTTGTCCAATCTTCCCCCTCCCCCTTCCCTCCCCGCTCCCCCCTCTAATCACCCTAGATTTCTTCTCTCCCTCTGAAAGAATAGTGGTTACTCTGTTGACTTGTTGCCTAGATGATCTGTCCAATGCTGAGAGGTGTGGTCAGGACCCCCAATATTATCATAGAACAGATGCTTCCTCTGTCACTCTGAAATGGGCTTTGTGGAGAGAGACATCCTCCTCTTTTCTTTGGTCTCTGCTGATGACTCTCCTTGTGTCAATGCACTCCAGTGGCTGGTGGAACATCTGCGTGGTGGTTGTGTCACCTAGCCCCTTTTGTGGCAGCCATGGTTTTTGTGGTGGCTGTGGTGGGCCATCCACATGGAGGTGATGTTTTTGGCATGATCCTTGGCACTGGCAGTGTGCCTGGTTGTGGGGAGTGTCTGGTCCCTGGCTCCATACCTCAGGACCCCAGGCAGGCACCAAGGCACTGGCATGATGTGCCTGGTTGTGGGAGGGGGGCCCAGTCCCTTTCTCCATTCCTTGGGTCCCCAGGTGGGCCCCAAGGTGCTGGGGCAGTGTGTCTGGTTGTGAGAGGGGGGTCTGGTTCCTGGCTCCATGCCTTGTTTCCTCAGACTGGCCCCAAGGTGCTGGCACAGTGTGCCTGGTTGTGGGAGGGGATCCGGTCCCCTTCTCCAAGCCTTGGGTCCTCAGGCTGGCTCTGAGGCACTGGCACTGTGTGCCTCAACCCAGACCATTGTAAACCTATTTTTGCATCATGATTTCAAGGCTTAGAAAGATGATATGAATCCCACCTCTGAACCTTCATGGGGGTGGGCATGTGGTTAGACATTCCCAAGGGGATTTTTTGTTTCTTTTTTCCATTCCATTTGGAACAAAGACTGAGAGAGGCACTTGTCCCTCCCCCACATCCATCAACAGGGTGGGTTTTATTTTTTCACTAAGAACTTAGCCTTGAGTGTCTGGTGGCTTTATGTCAGGGTCTCCAATCCCACTCATTCTGCTTTGATCTAGATGGTCTTTGCTGACACTGTTTCATGTAGATTTCACATGAAACTCAAGCTCTAGATCACCAGGGATCTGCAGATGCCCCCACATCCACACCAGATTTAGCACGAAGCTGGCTTTCCCGAGTCATGTTTCTTGTTATCTCTGGCCTCCAAGGATTTCCGCCACCTGCCTGCCAGTTTCTTCATTCATTTAGAAGATGTATCTTTTTTATTGCATCAGCATTTTTAGGTATTCTATACCAAGAGGCATCCAGTCTATCATATTACTAGAAATAAATGGTAACTTTAGTATTTTCAATTGAGATTATTTATTGCAAGTATAAAAAAATAGAAGTTACTTTTAAAACATATTCACATTAGTAAATTTACAAATCATGCATTTACCATGTCTGATATTTAATTCAGAAAAATACACACACACGTACACACGCATACACACACAGTAGCAGATTGTATTTCCAAAGATGACTACGACAATATCTCTGATTCCACCTGCTTCATACAATGTGGCTTTGGTTCTCCTCCCCGCAAAAGGCAGGCTCTGTGTCTCTCACCTTGAAACTGGGCATGCCTTTGTGATTGCCTCAGCTAATATGATAGAGTGGAAGTGATGCCATGTGACTGCTAAGGCTGGGTCATAAAAATGCCATACACTTCTGCTTTGCTCTCTTGGGACACTTGCTCTTGATACCCAGCTGCCATGTTATTAGGAAGCCCAATCTCAACCACGCGGAGAGCTGAGTTCTCAGCTGATGGCCAGCATCAGCCACCAGACAAATGGGTAAAGATGCCTCTGGATGTTTCTAACTCCCAATCATCAAGTCACTCCCACCTTTGAGTCTTCCTAGCTGAGACCCCACCCATCCTGGAGCAGAGATAAAGCATCTCTACCGTGCCTTGTCTGAATTCATGATGCACAGAGTCTGTGAACAGAAGAGAACAGTTGTTTTATGCCTCTAAGCTGTGAGTGGTTTGTTACACAGCAATAATAACTGGGGGGGGAATGTGTGTGTATGTGTGTGTGTAGGTTTAATGAAAAGCATAGGGTAAGGAGTTAGACTTACCCACTTAACAGTTTCATGAGTCTGAATAAATAGTTTAATATATAATTCTGTTTTCACATCTGATTGAAAATAATGGCGTTGTTGGTAACAATGACAATAATGATAATAATACTGGCTCTACTAACTCACAGTGCCATTAAATTAGGTATGAAAAGCACTTTTGTAACTATAAAACACTAGAAAGATGTAAAATGTTATTGTTCCAATTTCTGACACACTACTGGAATATTTTTCTTGAAATCAAACCAAAATCTGTCTGTAACTTCCACCAATAACATTCTCGAAAGTACAGAAACAAGCCTAATTCTTCTTCCACATGACAGTCTTTTAAGTATTGGAACATAGTTCCAACGCCATTCCTAAGGCTTCTTTCCAGATTAAAGGTGATTATTATTCTTCGTTTCCCCAACCATCTGGCATATGTTGTATAGTACTGATGCCAGAGGAGAAGGGGACTGGGGGGCCCAAGAGTCGAGCTCAACCCACCCTGTCCTCTTACCAGATTCATGACTCCACCACAGGAAAGAATCCAAGGGCAGAGTCACAGTAGAAAGTGGGAACAGGTTTAATGCAACAAATAAGAGATACAGATTTCACACAGAGAGTGGGGCACAGCTCCAGAGACTGAGCAAGGCCCACACCAGGTTTAATACAAAAGTGAGAAATACACCCTTCAAGTTTAGTACAGAGTGCAGGCTGGCTCAAGAGAGTGAGCAGCCACCTGCTAAAAGTAAGTTTAGCACACAAGTAAAGCGTGCACACCTCAGCCCGTGAAGTGCAGGGTGGCCCCGGGAAAGTGAGCACCAACCCCGCCTTCTGCCAGGATTTGGCTTTTACAGTTTTGCTCTCTAATACATAGACATGCTGCCTAATGAATATTCAGCTAAGGGGATGGTTCTCTGGTATGTAACATAGTCTTGCACATGCTCAGTTGGTCTCCTTTCAGAACATGTTCATTGGTCAGATCCTGTCACATGTACCAGATGTATTCAAGAATATTCTGTGCTCTTTAGCACCTCTAGTGGAAGGCCATTCAAAGGATAAATTCCACTTTACTGGGCATGCTTGGCTACCAGGGTTATATATCCCCTTTCTACTGAGCATAGCCAGACACCGGATTTGCATAAATCAGCCCCTTGAGGTCTCAATTTCCCTGATTTGGTGCTGAAAATAGGTCCAACCAGCAATAGTAACTCTCCTCTAGGGGAGGGCTTGGAAGAGGGGCCTGAGACCTCAGGGTGTGGCTTGAAGCCCAGAGGTATGTCCTGAAACCTGAACCCATGGAAACTGAGCATCTCTTATCTCATTACCATGTGTTTAGTGTAATGAGATAAGAGATCTCATTGCTGGGCTTTGTGAAGGTCCCTTTGGCTTCTTCAGGTCTCTGGATTGCTAAGATGGAAACTGAAGAATGCCACCCCCTCTAAGACAACTCTGTCATCAGTGAGAAAAGCAGGCTCTGTCTGCAGACTGTATCCAATGCCAGACTATTGTCCCATCCACCACCCCATACTCCACATCCCTGGACCAGCTTGGGCCCTCTGCTATTCCTTCTTATTGTTGACCAATTAAAATGCACCTTGAACAGCACAAAAAATAACAGAGTGGGAAAAAATTTACATCCTCAACTTGAACACCAGTGAGGTCTCATTTTAGCCTATGGAGAGCATATGAATTAGAATGAAAGAAGAATCATTTACGCATCAAATTTATATAGGTTCTTTTCTCTAAAATATTCAGGGTGTTGTACTGGGAAATTTTAATCAATTGCCATATTACAAGGCTCAGCTTCTCAGGGCTTTGCAAATGTCATTTCACTCACTTGGGCTCAGCTCTCCCTCCCTTGAAATGCAATCATTTCTTGTCTGTTGTACACACATGGTGCCCCATGGTATGGAGCATGGGTGGAGAAGGCTAAGCTGAAGCAGAATCACAGATGGTACAGCCAAAGGAAACTTTCGAGACAATCTGATCCATCCCTTCATTTAAAGATAAGAAATCTGTGACCCTAAGAAATGACTTCCTCAATGTCACAGCTAGTTAAAGACAACACTAGACACTTTTTTTTTCTACTCCCTCTCATCTGGAAAGCAGAAGAAAAATGCTACAAGGCTGCTGAGCACTCTCGAGAGAGAACTTGGAGCCACAGGAAATTTCTTCACAGCTATCTTAGCTTTTGTTATAAAAACCTGCAAATTCCCCAGAGAAGAGCAACCATAAATGGTTAGATAATACAAGGACCCACTGAAAACAGAAGCAAATAGCCTAGCCAGCTAGGAGCACTCCATCAGTAATGATTTGAAAGGATGGGACAAGACAGTGGTTTGGTGTTTTATAGTTGTTAAGTATTGAAGAGGAAAAGTAATTTGAGTGGCACAAGGGAAGATAATTGGGCAACAGGGATGAACAGCTTGAGATCAAGATAGGAAAAATTAAGGCTGAGCATTGTGAGAACACTGCCCAGCACAAACTCCCATGGGAGCCAGTGATACTTTATTGTAGATAATAATCTTTGTTTTGGCAGTAAAGTGAGCCTGCCATGTTTCTTTTTCTCCTTCAACTTTTGTGATTATTTATAAAATGTATATATACACATAGACAAAGATAATGTTCAAACACTCCTACAGTCATAAAAATCCCTCCCTGAAAGCCTGTTCTATCCTTTTTAATTAATACCAAAAGCTATTAAAGCATAGTGTGCTCCCATTACCTGCCAAGTTTTGTTATTTTTAAAATATAAGAACACAGTTTCAGATTCTATAATTTTGTCCATGTGCCACCTTTCAAAGGTGATTTCCTTGGTTTCCCCACATATGAACTTTTAGCCAGGCAGTGAAAAAAAAATCCCTGCTTTGAAATGACTTGCTTTAGCTTGATAAGGCTGTCCTTTAAGGAGTGTCAAGCTATCTGCCCTTTACCTGCGGCCTTCTCCAGAGGGAACAAGAAAAGGGCCAAGGAGAGGTGATATGTGAGCTCGCCATGGGCCACATGTCTGCCAGCCTTGGCAATGCCACCTTCCTTCAGGTTTCCCTTCCTTTTAGACATTTAAGAGCTTAATAGGCATGTGTGGTTTCTTGAAAAATATTTTACTTGTTCTGCTAGGAGAAGCAGCAGCCCAAGTCATGGGGTGAGGTGAGCGTATTGTTGACTTTGGATAGACTCATACTATCGTCAGCAAAATCCCCAAAACTTGCTGTAACAAAAAGCCAAACAGACCTCAAAGGGGATCCCCAAGTGCTGGGCCAGGAGAGACCCAAAGGTATCTAACACCTACCCCATCTACAAGAATTTGCAAAAGATATAAGCCAATCAGTATGCCTAAAGGGTTTTTTGAAAAGAAAAGACCCATCAGGTGATGGATATCCCAATTACCTTGATTTGATCATTACACGTTATATATCCTATCAAAGTATCACATGTACCACATAAATAGGCACGATTATTACATATTAGTTTTAAAAAGGAAAAGATCTGGTGTTCAGTGATAACTGGTTACAATGAAAAACCCCACAACTCTCCTAGACAAAAACTAGCCAATATCTTCTCCCTTAAGTAAAAAAGAGCTACTTTGACAAGTTGACATTCATCATCAGTACTTAGATAAGCACCCCCATCATGCAAAATCTCTGGACTAGGTGCCGTGGGAGGCACACAAAAGTCTAAGCCAATCTTCACCTCAAGAATTTTACAATTTGTTGGCATATAAGACAAATACATGTGAAAAGAGAAACACCAAAGGCAGTGAATGGGGAATGCACTGATGTCAAGTGAAGGAAGACAACAGCAGCAAATTCCAGAACCCTCACATGTACTGGCGACGAGGCCCACACATTCCAGAGACCAGGAACACACCCATGAGCCAAAGGGGGAAACAGAAACTGAGACTTTATCCTGGGTTCGGGAAATATCAAATACGGCTTTAGAGTTGGTGTAAGCTCTGTCTCCTGTTACTGACAACAGACTTAACACTCATTTCACCCTAACCCCAGGGCCTAATTACCTCCCAGAGGTAGAGTAGAGGTTGCCCAAGATCAGCCCCTTGCCTTGGGAAGTGCAGGCACGTTGAGAGGCCCCTGCAGCAGGGACCATCCTTTCCCCTGCAGGGCTGCATTAAGCTGGTAGTGCTGTGTTCCAAATGTTTGTCAGGAGCAACAAACGGTGTTTTCTCTCTTGAAATTTTTTCTCTTTCTTCCCCCGCCCCTCCCCCAACCCCTGCCTCTAAGGGTGGCTCACATATGCCTCAGAATCAGGGCCTCTGCCAGTCACCCTTTTACCACTCATCCAAGGTCCACTGGATTCCCATTAGCTCTACCTCTCACCACTCAGAGGGCATTGAGGTGTGATGAAATTCATTATGGAGTACAGAATTACAGGATTAAACAATCCTAGTGCCTTTCAGGTTTTGGAATCCTTCTACAACATTACCCCCATATGTTCATATAACATCCATCCAGTGATGGGGAACTCACTACCCCAGACAAGCTATTCCATCTTGGAACGGTTCTGATTATTGAGAAGTTCTCCCTTACTTGGATTTTCATGATATTTTCTTGAGTTGCTCCTAATTCCAGCTCTCGGGTCCACCCAGATCCAGTCTAACATTGGAAGACAGTTCTCAAGTCCCTTTACCCCAGACAAGCTATTCCATCTTGGAACGGTTCTGATTATTGAGAAGTTCTCCCTTACTTGTATTTTCATGATATTTTCTTGAGTTGCTCCTAATTCCAGCTCTCGGGTCCACCCAGATCCAGTCTAACATTGGAAGACAGTTCTCAAGTCCCTTCGAGTCCTCCCTTCTACAGTAATAACATGTAAACACACTTCAGCCATTCCAGATGTCACTTGGTTTCAAGTCCTTTCATTTTCCCATTTTATCTCTTAATTCTTTTAGAGATCAATTTGCCTACATCTATCTTGAAACCTAATCCCTAAAGATGAATAAAACACTCTAGACATAAACTGGCCAATGTAAAGTAAAACAGAAATTCTTCATTTAAATACTTAGAAGCTATACTTTTATTAATACAATCCAAGGCTGCATTCAACTCTCTGTGTGGCCGCATGGCATGGCGTGTGCTTACTGTAGACTAAAAACCTTTAGATGCAAGTGCTTCCCACCTGCTGATTAAATAATTAATTTTCATTTATCATGCCTCCCTCCCGCAGCTGGGCACTATCCCAGAAACTATGTAAGAAGGTGAAATCTTTCATGCTCTTTCCATCCTTTCTACTTGAGCCCCAATTGTAGATTCAAATGACTTTTTCAACAGTCTAGGAAAAGAAACACTGTTCCTGACCAAGACATCAGGAACTATGGGAAGTTATCTAGGGCGTCAGCATGGGGTTTTATAACATGAGAATAAAGGCTGCAGCAGCCTCAAAGTACCTTACCACTGTTTTTCATCTCCATTCTGATCCTCCCTTCTAGTGCCCCTAAACCAATCATAAAGCTCCAGAGACAGGCCTGGGGGATGAGTGAATCTCTCTGGTAGCTGAAGAAAAGGGAAGACTGCATTCAACCGGCCATTTATGTCAGTGCTGTGTGATCACTAGATTGTAAGACATGAAGGCATGCATCATATCCTATTAAGCACTGTAGGATATTGACTGAATGAGTGAATGAGCAAATGCTTAAGCTTTGTAGTCCTCTCAGTCTAGCATTATGTCTGGGAGAAAAAAGATGTTCAGTTACTAGTTTAACACATTAACTCAACGGTTATGGTCCTAAAATTTTATTACAGGTTTTTGTGGTGAGGATCAATTTTACAGCTTGTTAGAAAAATAAAATGTAAGCATAAGGCTGGTTTTAAAATCTTACTACTGTCGAAAATATATTTAAAAATAAGCTCACATGGAAGTGGAGGAAAAGTAAGGAAACAGAAAACATGGGGGAAAAACTTCCATCACTTTACTGCAGAAGAAATTCCTACAGCTCTCTCTTCACTTATTGCATCAAATCCGCGTGCCTCAGCCTGGCCTTAAAGACACTCATTATCAAGGGTCCTCCCTTTATTCAGTCATATCCCCCAAAGTCCAACTTTTACCCTGGTTGGATCAGCCTAAACACCTAGGATATTGCCCAAGAGATTCCTGTAGCCCAGAGGATCCTGCACTTCTTCGGTGAGCTCCACTCAGCATATCTTCCAAGATAACACTCAAAAAACCTCCTCTGAAAAGTCTTCTCTGGCTAACACCATCCCACACTGACTATTCTTTTTCTTTCCCTAAAGCATATGGACAATCTGTATGAGAGTATGTTAATTATCTTTCTTTCTTTCTTTCTTTTTTTTTAACCAAAGAAAGTATGATAATTCACTTTTAAGCAGTGAGGTATTACCAAAATAATGAAGATTTATGATTATTTTTTAAACTTACGTTTGTCTTGCCTACACAAAGGGATCATAAGTTCCTTGAGGGCAAGAGCAGTAGTCTTCAATTATTTTGTATGCCGTAAAAATGCCAGATATGGCAGTTTTATAAAATGGATGCTGGGTGAATAAATGAATGAATAATGCATTTCAGCTGGTGAGTCTTCGTCACTGTTGGAGCTGTCCGAGGTCCTGGTGCTGAGGATAGTGATAAGCTTGGGCACAGCCAGCTAAGCAGATTGCTAATGACACATCCTTCTTACCCTCAACCCTGAGAAACCTCATCCATCAGTTATCATAATGATCATTAAATAGCCTGCTGGCCCTGTCACCCTCCCATACTTAGTCTTCTCTACCTCAAACACCTAAATCACCATTTCAACATGTCCATTCCCTGCTCAAAAACCTGTATGTTATGGCTCCCTACTGCCTTCAGTAATTCTTAATCTGGATAGCATTAACACAGTGGAAAGTGAGAGTCCTGTCATTTAGATTCTGAAAAACATCTTAGAAGGGTGGCTAACATGCCAGTTGAAAAAAATCACTGTAAGTAATGGGAGTTATTTCTGATGTATGTATGCTATGGAATTAATTTTTTCTCCTCAAAATTCATGTATTAAATCCCTAATCACCAGTGGGATGATATTTAGAGATGTGGCCTTTGAGAGGTAATCAGGTTTAAATGAGGCCATGGGGGTGGGGCCCTCATGATGGGATTAGTGCCCTTATAAGAAGACACCAAAGAATTTGCTCTCTTTCTTTCAGCCATGTGAAGACATAGTCAAAAGGTGGCCCCCAACAAGACAGGAATAAATACCTCACCAGAATCCAATTATGCTGAGACCCTGACCTCAGACTTCTAGCCTCCAGAGAAGCTCCAGAGAAAATAAATTTCTCTCATTTAAGAATCGAGTTTACAGTATTTTGTTATGGCAGCTCAAGCAGATTAAGACAATGTGTATGACCCTTATTAACTATATGAAGGCACACATGCATACACCTGATCACATAAACTCAAATACACACATTGATAAATACTGCTCTAGACTTCTGCTTCCATCTATGAATAAGTAAATACTGTGGAAATCACCCACCTCACTTAAATAAAAATCTAGACAAAAAACATTAAACAGCTATTTTCAGAAATTGGATTTCAAGCAGTGCAGGATTATAATCCCTGAGAAAAAGGAAATAAATGGGGTAAAGTCTATGTCCATCCTATCTATCTGGGTACAATTTCCAGATCACAGCACAAGAAGGAGGAATTCAAACAAATATTAATAGTCTTGTCAAATTGAGGAGACAGATATTGATTTTGAGAAAGCCAAGGCATCTAAAACTTTCAGGGTAGAATACTGAAAATGAGAAAACTATACAAAGAAAGAGCTCCAAAAATCTGCATAGAGGTCCCCTTAAGTCTTCACCTGAATACTAATCTGTAGTTGCATAAGGTGAAGTCCCATGATGCTGGGAAAGGACAATTAGTGGAGAGCTGTAAGCCAAGAAATTCCCACAGCTCAAACAGGTCTGAAAATCATTTGAGTTTCCATCAGTCAGTATGGACAGATCTTGAAACATTCACAAAGCACTCATTAGAGACACCAGAGCATTATAGCTTAGTAATATAGCAAACAAGCCCTAGAATAAAGTTTACTCCAGACCTGCCTTTAAAAAATGAACAAACAAAAAAACCCTTTAACCTCAAGATCAATCTGATCTTCAGTAACTTAACTCTCTCCCAAACCAAAGCAAATCACTATTGAAAGGAACACAACAAAACCAAGCATTCAACAAAGTAAATTCATAATGTTCATCTTCCAATAAAAATGATTCATTAAAATGCAAAAAAGCAGAAAATTATGACCCCAAACCACAAGGAGAATTAGTCAATGGACACAGACCTAGAAATAACAGATTTGATGAGTAATTTCCTCCTAACTGAAATTTTGTATCCTATGATTCATACAGACTTATTACCAGAAACAATGCAAGCCAGAGGACAATAGAATGGCATCTTTAAAGTGCTGAAAGGAGAAAAAAAAAAAAAACCTGTCAACCTAGAATACTAAATCCAGTAAAAATATTAAAATGAGATAAAAAATGAAGTCAGAATAAATATATTTCAAAGTTTGAGAAAATTCCTTGCCAGAAGACCTTCATTACAAGAAATGTAGACTTACTCAGAAAGAAAGAAAATAATACAGTCATGCATCACATAACAATGTTTTGGTCAGTGACGGACTGCATATGTGATGGTGGTCTCAGAAGATTATAATGGAGCTGAAAATTCTTGTACAACTACTGGCATTGTAGGTGCCATTGTAGGTGCCATAATGTTGTAGTACAATTACTTTATTTTTTAATAAATGTAGTAACCTAAGTGTACAGCGTTTATAAAGTCTACGGTAACATACAGTAATGTCCCAGACCTTCACATTCACTCACCGCTCATTCACTGACTTGCCCAGAGCATCTTTCACTCCTGAAAACTCCATTTATGGTGAGCACCCTACACAGGTGTACAATTTTTTATCTTGTATATTGTATTTTAGTGTACCTTTTCTATGTTTACATATGCTTAGATATACGAATACTTACCATTGTGTTATAATCTCCTATAGTACTCAGAATAGTAACAGGCTGTACAGGTTTGTAGCCTTGGAGCAATAGGATATACCATATAGCCTAGGTGTGTAGTAGGCTATACCATCTAGGTTTGTGTGAGTACACTCTGTGATGTTCCTACAATGATGAAATCTACTAGTGACATATTTCTCAGAACTTATCTTTGTTGTTAAGTGACACATGACTGTACCAGATGGAAACTTGGAACTACTCAAAGGAATGAAAAAAGTTGGAAATAGTGAATATAAGCATAAATGGAAAAAAATCATTTTCTCATATTTTAACTTTTTAAAAGACAGCCAAGTGTTTAAATAAACTAATGACAATTATTGTGAGATTTATAACATGTGTGAAATTGAAATGTACGACAACAAAACACAAAGAAGAGGAGAGGGAAACACAGAATTATATTGTCTCACAGTTTTTATATCATATATGAAGTGGTATAATATTATATAAAGGTAGATTGTGTTAAGTAAAGATGCATATTGTAAACCCTAGAATAAATATCCCCACAAGCACACATACATACAAAAGGTATAGCTATTAAGCCAATAGTGGGGATAAAACAGAATACTACAAAATACTCAACTAAAAAAAATGTATAAAGAGAGGGAAATATGAACAAAGAATGAATGGAAACAAATCTGAAGAGAAAACAGATAGAAAGGCAGTGATTTGAACCCATCAATAATTGCGTTAAAAACAAATGACGTAAACAGTCCGGGTAGACGGCAGAGATGGTCAGACAAATGAAAAAGCAGAACCCAAAAGCATATTCTGAATACAAGAAAACAATATTAAGTATAAAGTCAAAGATAAGTTAAACCTAAAAAGACGTAAAAAGGTATATGATGCAAACACTAATAAAAAGAAATGTGGAGTGTCCATGTTAATATCAGAATAAGGAATATAACCAAGAATAAAGAGGCACATTTCATAAAGATAAAATGGCCACTTCCCCAAGAAAGAAAATGATAATTCTCCATGTGTATGTACCTAACAGAGTTTTAAAATACAGGAAACAAAAACTTATATAAATGAAAGGAGAAATAGATAAGTCCATAATTATAGTTGGAGATTTTAACACTCATCTCTCAGTAATTGATAGAACAAGTAGGCTAACAATTCAATAAGAATACAGAAGACTTGAACAATACTGTCAACCATCTTGAACTAAGTGACATTTATAGAACACTCCACCCCACTGACCGTATCAGAATGAAGTTAGAAATTAACAACATAATGTTATCTGGTAAATCTCCAAATGTGTTGAGATTAAACAAAATGTTTTTAAATAATCCATGGGTCAAGAAAAAATCTAGAATATCTTGAAGTCAATGACAAGGAAAACACACATAATCAAAAGATGTAGCGTGCAACTAAAGCAGTGCTTACTGGGAAATACATGGCTTTAAACACTTAGAGGAGAAGAAAAATATAAAATAAATTATCTAAGCTTCCACCTTAAAAAGCTAGAAAAAAGAGCAAATAAAACCCAAATTAAGCAGAAAAAATGTAATAATAAAAATAAAAGCAGAAATGAAGGATAGAAAATGGATAAAAGTAGAGAAAAATCAACGAAACAAAAATTGGTTGTTTGAAAAGGTCATTAGTAGTAACATCAAAAAACATGAAATATTTAAGGAGAACTTAAACAAATGATGTTCAAAACCTTTACACTGAAAAATACAAAACGTTGCTGGGTAAATTAAGGTAGACCTAAATAATTGGAGAGATATACCATGTTCATTGTTCAGAAAACTCAATAGTATTAAGATGTTAATTCTCCCCAGATGAATCCGTAGATTCGATAGGATTTCACTGAAAATGCCAACAAGCTTTCCCTTAGAACTTGACAAGTTGATACATTTATATGGATGTTCAAAGAGCTTAGACTATTCAAAACAATTTTGAAAAAGAAGAATAAGGCTGGAAAACTTATGCTACCTGCTATAAAGACTTACTATAAACCTACAGCAATCAAGATAATGTGGCACAGGTATAAGGATAGACATATAGATCATTGCAACTAAATGGAGTGTTCAGAAATAGATACACATGTGTATGGACAATTGTCACTTTTGACAAAAGTGCCATGGGAATCTAATGGGGAAAAGGTAGTTGTTTCAACAAATGCTGATGAAACAGTTGGATATTCATACAGAAAAGAATAAACCTCAACCCTTCTCTCACATCATACCATAATACTAATGATATGGATCATAGATTTAAATGTAAAAACTAAAACTATAAAACTTTATATATATAATATATTGTTAATATATATTAAATATATATATATTTGTAGCGTACAAAGTTGACTATCAATAGTTGTGTTCAATGTGTGATAGTCAAATCAGGGTAGTTAGCTTATCATCAGTACAATATGTAATCACTCTTTGTGTCCTTCAGCCCTTTCTCATTAACTTCCCTCCATCTCCCTCCCTCCTCCCCGTCTACCTCTAGTAACCACAGTTCTGTTCTCTCCTTCTAAGAATTCAGTATATTATTATGACAGTTCTCTCTCTCTCTCTCTCTCTCTCTCTCTCTCTCTCTCTCTCTCTCTCTCTCTCTCTCTCTCTCTCTGTCTCTCTCTGTCTCTCTCTCTCCCTTCTCTCTCCCCCCATCTCATTTATTTGTTTATTTATTAATTCAGCTCCCATTTACGAGTGAGAACATGCAATATTTCTCTTTCTGCACTGGGTTGTTTCACTTAGCATAATTTTCTCCAGTCTCATCCATGTTGCTGCGAATGACAGAATTTCATTCTTTTTGACAGCTGAGTAGTACTACCTTGTGTACATATAGCACATTTTCCCTATCCAGTTATCTGTCGATGGACATTTAGGTTGGTTCCATAGCCTGGCTATTGTAAATAGAGTTGTGAAAAACATGTGATACACCCAGTCATATATCAAAATCAACTCAAAATAGATATGATGATTTTCATTCCTTTGGATATATACCCAGTAAAAGGATTGCTGGATCATGTGGTACTTCTGTCTGTAGTTGTTTAAGGAACCTCCCTACTGTTCTCCACAATGGCTGTACTAATTTACAGTCCCACCAACAGGGCAGAAGGGCTCCCCTTTCTCCATGTCCTCACCAGCATTTGTTATTCTCTGTCTTTTTGATAATAGCCAGTCTAGCTGGGCTGAGATGATATCTCAAAGTGGCTTTGATTTGCATTTCCCTGATGATTAATGATGTTGAGCATTTTTTCACATACCTGTTGGCTGTTCGTATGTCCTCCTTTGAGAAATGTCTATTCAGCTCCTTTGCCCATTTTTTAATTAGATTATTTGGGGGGTTTTGCTGTAAAGTTGTTTGACCTCCTTGTATATTCTGCATATTAATCCCTTATAGAATTCATAGTTTGCAAATATTTTCTCCCATCCTGTAGGTTGTCTTTTCACTCTGTTGATTGTTGATATAATCCCATTTGTTTATTTTTTCTTTTGTTGTCTGTGCTTTGGGGGTCTTATTCATAAAGTCTTTGCCCAGTCCTACATCCTGGAGTGTTTCCCCTATGTTTTATTCAGGGGGGGGTTGTGTTTCATGTCTTACATTTAAGTCTTTAATCTATTTTGAGTTGATTTTGATAATATGACCGGGTGTATGGATCTAGTTTCATTCTCCTACATATGGATGTCCAGTTTTTCCAGCACCATTTATTGAAGAGGCTTTCCTTTCCCTCTTGTGTGTTCTTGGTACCCTTGTCAAAGATCAGTTGGCTGTAAATACGTGGATTGATTTCTGGGTTCTCTTTTCTGTTCCATTGGTCCATGTGTCTGTTTTTATGCCAGTACCATGCTGTTCTGGTTACTATAGCTTTGTAGTATAGTGTGAAGTCAGGAAGTGTAATGCCTCCGGCTTTTATTTTATTTAATTTTATTTTGCTCAGGATTACTTTGGCTATTCGCCGTCTTTTGTTGTTCCATATGAATGTTAGGATTGTTTTTCCTATTTCTGTGAAGAATGTCATTGGTATTTTGATGGGGATTACATTGAATCTGTAGATGGCTTTGGGTAGTATGGACATTTTCACCACATTGATCCTTCCAATCCGTGAATAAAGAATGTCTTTCCATCTTTTGGTGTCCTCTCTAATTTCTTTCAGCAGTGATCTGTAGTTCTCATTGTAGAGATCTTTCACCTCTGGTTAAATTTATCCTGGGTGGGTTTTTTTGTTTGATTGTTTGTTTGTTTGTTTTGTGATTATTGTAAATGAGCTTGCTTTCTCTGTTTCTTTTTCTGCTAGATTCTTGTTGGAGTATAAAAACTCTTCTGATTTTGTATATTGATTTTGTATCCTACAACCTTACTGAATTCATTTATAAGCTCTAAGAATTTTTTGGTAAGGTCTCTTGGGTTTTCCATATACAGACTCCTGTCATCTGCAAACAGGGACTTTTATAGGAAAACATAGGAGAAAATCTTTGTTACTTTGGGGTGGGTAAAGATTTCATAGAGAAAGTATGGAAAGCAGAAACCATAAAAGAAAAAAATGGTAAAATGGACTTCATCAAAAATAAACACTTCTGCTCTTCAAAAGACACCATTATGAAAATGGAAAAGCAAGACACATGAGAAAATATTCATAGTACATATGTGTGGTAAGGGATTGATATCTAGAATATTTAAACAATGTCTCCAGCCCAATAAGACAAACAATTAATTTTAAAAATGGAAATATATTGATCTGGCCCCATGGCTCACTCGGGAGAGTGCGGCGCTGGTAGCGCAGAGGCCACAGGTTCGGATCCTGTATAGGGATGGCCGGTGCGCTCACTGGCTGAGCGTGGTGCAGACCACACCGTGCCGAGGGTTGCGATCCCCTTATCGGTCAAAAAAATAAAAAATAAAAATAAAAATGGAAATATATTTGAACAGGCACTTCACAAAATAACATATGCAAATCTCAAATGCATAAAAAGACATTTAAGGTCATTAGCCGTAAAGAAAACATAAGTTAAAACCACAATGAGATACTACTATATACCCACTAGAATAGCAAACATTTAAAAGACTGACCATAGTGGGTGTGAGGATATGGAGCAACTGGAATTTTCATACATGACTAGGATTATACAAAATGTTTTAACCACTTTGAAAACAGTTTGACACTTTCTTAAAAAGTTAAACATACTATTTCATATGACCCTCAGTTACACTCTTAGGTATTTAACCAAGAAAAATGAGAACATATTTCTACAGGAAGAGTTATATACAAATGGTAGGCTGTCACTCTTTGACACATAGTCAAGTATCATGGTATATTTATAACAGCTCAAAACTGGAAACAACCTAATGTTCAACAACAAGTGAATGGATAAGCTAATTTTGGTATATCATGCAATGAAATACTATTCAGCAACTTATTTTTAAAATACACGTTACTTATAAAATAAATAAATCTCAAAAATGCTATGCTGTACGAAAGAAGCCAATCTCATGTGAGTACTTACTATTTAATTCCACTTACAAGAAATTCTCTAAGAGGCAAATTTATGCTATATTTTTTTTTGCCTAGGATCATGGGTGGTAGGGGTATTAAGTGCAAAGGAATATGAGGGAACATTTTGAGGTCATAGATATGTTGTTTTACATCTTGATTGTAGGGTTTACTCAGGTGTTTACATTTGTCAAAGTTCACCAAACTGTATACCTAATAGGTGTGCATTTTATTTTATGTAATTTATAACCCAGTAAAGTTGATTTTTAAAATACCTACTGTTCTAAAGAACAAATCTAGACCCTCTCAGATTTGCATTCAGGAATCTCTCTGACTTATCCCTACATTTTTCCCACCCTATTTCTCATATGCTTAGGATTCAAAATAACCCTCAGATTCAAACAAATTAGCTTATACCTGTCCTCCCCAAGCAAGATGACTTATCCACTCCTGCTCTAAGCTTCTTGGGCCCACATAAACCCTCTTCGTACTGCAGAGCACAGATTTATGAACCTTCCTTCCACAAAGCCTTCCTCTAGCTCGCCCTGATTTTTCTATCCTTTGTTATTTGTGTCACTTTTACTATTCAGGTAGTTCTTTGTTTTATGAGTGTTCCTCTCATCTCCAAGGTAGGCTGTCACTCTTTGACACATAGTCAAGTATCATTATTCCCAGTAGTTTTGCTCTATGAAGTTGCTGTGAACACTGAACCACTGCTCCCAGGGGAAATACAGGGTTAGATTCCTGCCAGCCTCTGGTCACAACATTTTCAGCAGCTAATCAATACATAACTTTCTTTTATGTATGTTTAAGTACACCTTATTCAATATAGTTGATTTGCTGAACTAACGGCCAACACCCTTGTAACTCATGCCTGAACAAGCTTATCTAACATTTGTATTTTCTCTGTAAGGCATATCACAGCCTTCTAGTGCTTAGGGACACTATACAGCACTTCAGCACTATGCCTAGGGGCTATTTCAAACAGCAAAATCTCTAACAAAAAGGACCCCAAAAATGAAAAACCATGGCATTAAACACACCACCAAAAGGACACTTATTTAGCATATGAGAGATGAAACAGAAAGGCACAGTATTGTCCTACGCAACCTCAGCTGGGAACACGGGCATTGGGCGGCCCAAATTTTTGCCATTATGCTCATGGCTGCAAATAACCATGAAAGCGGGCCGGCCCGGTGGCGCACTGCTACAGTGCGCCACTCAAGAGCGTGGCGGCACTCCTGCCGAGGGTTTGGATCCCACATACGGACGGGTTCCCACTCACTGGCTGAGCGAGGTGCAGGTGCGACACTGAGGGTTGCGATCCCGTGGCCGGTCCCGGTCCGGTACAGGCGCGACACTGAGGGTTGCGATCCGTTGCTGGACACGAAAAAAGACAAAAAGGAAAAAAACAAAAAACAAAAAAACACCATGAAAGCACGCCAAGTATTGATTTGGTGATTACAAGTAAATTTTAGCAAGTAGACTAATTCATAAATACAAAATCTGTTAATAATGAGGGTCATCTGTCCTTGACAACATCTAATACAGTTTAAAACCCTTCTCAGGCATTCAACAAATATCTCCACAGATAATTGAAAGGACAAATAAAAGAAGGAACTAACTCACAACTTCACTTTAATATCTAACAAGAACCCTTGCTTAAAATTCATTTTAGGAGGCACAAGCAGGCTGGGAGAAAAGCTCTCCAAAAGTAAGATTGTTGAAACACTTACAGAGACAAATTGGAAGCCATTGCTAGGGAGAGGCTGAGAAGAAAATCTCACATAACCATCTGCTATTTGAAGCATCCATTGAAGAAAAAGGATTTCTCGTTATCAGCAACCCAAAAGTTCCTTACTTCTGATTGGGAAGAAGGGATAAAAAAAAAAAAGTGGGTTGTTATGTTTCTAAAGCAAAGAGATATTTTCCATTTTACTTCTTGAAGAGAAAGTAGACTAGAGAGACAATGCACATGACTTAATGTACCTCATTAGAAATTTCTACAAATAAGCCAGAAAGGGGACAATCAAAGAAAAAATAAGAGCACCGAGAAATATTTTACGTCATAATGCCCAGTGTTGGCATACCTGTGGTGAGATGGGCACTCTTGTACACTGCTAATGGGAATATAAATGGATACCAGTTGGGTGGGGGGTAGGTAATATATATCAAGATGTCCTGGGGCCGGCCCAGTGGCGCACTGCTACAGTGCGCCGCTTGGGAGCGTGGCGGCGCTCCCGCCAAGGGTTCAGATCCCACATACAGATCGGTTCCCGCTCACTGGCTGAGCGAGGTGCGGGTGCAACACCGAGGGTTGCGATCCCGTTGCCGGTCCCAGTCCGGTACAGGCGCGACACTAAGGGTTGCAATCTGTTGCCAGTCACGAAAAAAGACAAAAAGGAAAAAAAAGAAAAGAGTCTTAAAAATACGCATATCTTTTGATCCAGTAATTCCACTCCTGGGAATTTATCCTAAGGAAATAATCCAAGATGCAGACTAGGACTTATGTGCACTGATGTTCATTAATTGCAGTGTTGTATAAGATAGAAGGACCCTGAAACAAACCAAATGTCCAAGGAAGAACAGTTAAATAAATAAATAATGGTACATCCATGTGCAGCCCCGGTGTCAGTCCCTCTTCCCTCTCCACCCTGCCTCTGCCCTTTATTTTAAGGTCACCTTCTTTTACGTGGTGGAAGGAGAATGTTTTATCCTAAGGGTACTCGAGGTGCTTCTCTTGCTGTGTCCAGCCCCACTGCGGACCATCGTTCCCTTCACAGGCGGTCTCCACATAGAACTCCTGGACACAGCCACCTCCAAGGACACCATGGAGGCTGGATTTGGGGCTGGCCACACTTCCCTTTACTGATCTTTCGTTTTATTCTTCATACATCGTGCCACAAGGCTATGAGTAGCTGCTTTTATCAAAAGGTTAGATTAATTAAAGTCATAAGTAGGAACGGAGAACCTAAAGTTATATGCTGTATGAGTTTTCTCCAGTCTGCGGATAAGCAACCTAAAACTGAAGTTCTTCATGGGTGGGAGGAAGGCTCCTTTCATTAATACATCACATTTCCTATCTCCACTCCCCATCCCATATCTGTCCTTCTTTCTAGCCTCCTCCATTGGATCTCCACACAAATGCTGGAAATCCCTCTTCAGTCCATATGAATTGGTGCATGCCCCCCCAATATGAATTATCCATTTTGGAATAAGGTCCTGATGTTGGGGGGAGGGGGAAAGGGGAGGGGAGGTTTCAGCAGAATAGTCAATCATGGCTTTGACAATGCAATCTGGAGGGGACGGGCAAAGGCAGGGGCTTGGCAGTCCAAGACGCAGAGAGCAGAACAGGGTAAATATGGACCCCACCTCTGGTCTGTCTCTTTTGTGATCCTTCCTTCAGTAAGACTCAGCAAATGTGCCTCTTCATTCTCCTAATTTTCCAGCAAGAAACTGTTGAACTAAGTGCACAACCTCCCAAGAACAAAGAGCCGTTCTCTGAAATGATAGCCTAAGTCAGTGGCTCTCAACCTGACTGTGCATTAGAATTACCAGAGGCGCTTTTCAAAAATGCAAATGCTCAGGTCCCACCTCTAAAGATTCCGACTTAATTGGTTTGGTGAAAATATTCAAGTCAAGCTCTGAAAATTATGCTACAATTATTTAAAACATTATGGAATAATACTTTAGGACTTGTTCTCCTGAAAAAGCTTGCTCTGGAATCTAGAGTCTAGATAGCGTTTCTTAAACAGAGTTCCAGGGACATTAGTTCAGCAAGACTTTTAGCAGGTATTACGACCCAAAATGAAAAATTTAAAGGTTCTTTGCTCAAATAGGTTTTAGAAAATCTAAACTCCAAAAGAAAATAATTATTTATTTATTGCAGGATTTTTCAGAGCCTTCGATGTGTCGATTCAATATGCATCATGAGCCTCCAAGAGGGGGCTAGGTATAGTGTGCGGTGTATTCTGAGCTAATTTGACCATAGAACATTCATTTGTTTTCTGTTTGTTTTATAAGATGACTCTAAGAATATCTGTCTGAGAAATATAGCTTGAGAAGTATTACCCATCATTTATGATATTCGTTTTGTTGAGCAATTCTTTAAAATTATTTTTAAAGTAAATTTTGACAAAAAGTAAATTATCCACATTATGTTAACCACATCTTGGGCTTCATCTCTGAGATTCACTTCCCTATATAGTGAACGGACCTCTTGAATATTGGATAACCAGTTAAAGTCTTTGATACTCTTCCCATTGAAAAGCAGAGTCTCTACCCCTTCCCCTTGAGCAGGAGTGGGCTTGTGGCTCCTGCCACTCAGAGTGTTATGGAGGCTGGGCCATCAGGACCACGCAGCTTTCTGCTTGTTTTCTGGAACGCTTGCACTTGGAGCTCGAAGCTACTGCGTACATGAGATTTCTGACTGCCCTGGGGGTGTGCAGGCACTCAAGCGTACAATCCCAGCTGAGCTCAGTCTTCCACCTGTCCTCACCAAGGTGCCAGACACATGTGTGAAGAAGCCACCAGATGATTTTAGACCCCACCTTTCAAGTCACTGCTGGTAGTTCCAATCTTCCCAGCTGAGGCCCCAGATACCCTGAAACAGAGACACGCCATCCCCACTGTGCTCTGATTGAGTTGCTGATTCACAGAAGCTGTGGGCATGATAAGTTCTAGGGTGGTTTATTAGCAGCAGCAGATATCCAGAGCACAGTCTAAAATAGGTTGTCAAGACCTCTCGAGCCTCACACACAATTCTAACGAAGCACACTGAGTGAAGGAAGGTGCGAGAGGTCATGAGGAGAGCGAGTTGGCTCCACGGGTGAGAGGCAAAGGCTTAAACAGAAGTTTCTATTATTCCTAATTTTACAGAGATGTTCCCACGAAACCTACAGGAATTTAAAGCTAGTGCTTGGGGAGGAAATGGGCTGGGCATTGAAGGTCCTTGGTTTATGCCTAATCACTATGACAAAGAGTCACCCCATGGAATTCTGTGACACACCACAGTGTCCAGCCAGCCAGGACCAGGGTCTTGTGCCCCTCCGGCTTGCTGTCATCTCAGCCTTGTCTCCCAAGTCGGGCAGGGTCAGCTTCCTGGAGCACACCCCCCAGGACCCTTCCCTCTCTCTCCTGCAGGGCTCTCAGCCTAAGAAAGGGACTGGTGGCTTGACTGTCAAATGGAGAGAGGAATGGCTGGGTGGGGGCCATGGAAATTACTTGGGAATGAGGTAGCTTGGGGAAACCTAGAAGCTGTTTCCTTATTGAGGAGTTTGTGTTCTTATTTGTTTATCCTGTTATTACTTTATTTGGGTTTTCGTCTGGACCCAAAATTATTATCATGTTCTGAATTCTCAGCATACCTACATTCTGGTCTGAATTCCAGCTTAATACATTGCATTCCCTGCAAGGTGAAGGAGCCTGGTCTCATAGAGATGATGGAGAAGAGACAGAAAGGGACTAATCAGCATGACCAACCATCCCAGTTTGCCCAGGACTAGGGAGTTCCCAAGATGTGGATTTTCAGTGCGAAAACCTGGAAATTCCTGGGAAAATCAAGAGAGTTGATCATCCCAGGACTAATACCACCAGCAGGCACAATCCCTGCTCCCCCTAGATGGGCGAGTAATACTTATTCCCCCATCTAGGTCAATACCACCCTCCAGAGTAGGAGCAGAAAGATCCACAGCCACAGCTCATACACCCATAAGGCCCGTGGGAGCGCCCACCTCCACAGCTGGCTGTGATGATGGTGCTGTGGGGACGGGAGCCTCAGTCTCCCAGTCCAGCACTCCCTGCTCAAAGAGGTCTGTGATCAAATAAGTTTTGGAAAATCTAGGTTGAACACAACTAAACAGGCATTTTTACTGCAGGACTTTTCAGAGCCTACCCAAGAAGCTCACTGGTTTTCACTCATCTCCAGGAACCTGATGAGGAGCAGAGGGGGCAAGAAAATGGCAGCAGGAAGAGCCACATCATCACCACACCCACCATCAGCAGCGCTGTCCTCATCGGCACAGCAGCGACATGTACCAAGCACTCTCTGTGCACTAGACATCATAGGGTCTTCCATACATGATGTCATTTGGTCATCACAACTGCACTACGAAGGGCATTCAGAGGGTTTAAGTGACTCACCTAAGGATGCATAGCTGGCAATGCCTGAGGCAGGATTCGAACCCAGGCCTGTCTAACTTTAATCAGCATCTCATGGGCAATGACTCTGGCTGCAGAGCCTCAGTCCTGCTGCCTGGCTCCTTGTTCCAGCTCTTCCCCTCATAATAGGACTTATTTGTTTCTAGAGACTTCTGGTCACAAAGAGACAAGACAAGACACTGGGAACAAAGAGAGCCATTTCCAAAAAGGGAAAAGAAGTCGAACTTCATGTGCCTGATAGTAGTTCCACTAGAGAATAACCATCACAGCACTAACAGGCAACATTTATTGAGCATTTACTGCAGACAGGCACAGGCTAAATGCTTTATGCACATTCTCTCTTGAGAATTATAGAAAAAGAAGCTCTTGGATTAAGCTGTCCCTCGGAGCCAGTAACTTATTGGACCTCGTTGCTCCTGTGCATGTCACGCTTTGTGCCTCAGTTTACTCACTAGTAGTTCCACTAGAGAATAACCATCACAGCACTAACAGGCAACATTTATTGAGCATTTACCGCAGACAGGCACAGGCTAAATGCTTTATGCACATTCTCTCTTGAGAATTATAGAAAAAGAAGCTCTTGGATTAAGCTGTCCCTCAGAGCCAGTAACTTATTGGACCTCGTTGCTCCTGTGCATGTCACGCTTTGTGCCTCAGTTTACTCACCTGCAAAGTGGAACAATATTAGTTCCTGCCTTATGAAATTATTGCAAGGATTAAATGAATTAATATCTGTAATGCACTTAGAACAAGGCCTGGCAAGTAGTGAGTGTTTCATAAGGGTTTGCTTTTGTATAGAAGATTCATAAAACAAATGTACCTCACACGGCCTGGTTTTCCAAAGCCTTGCAGTTTCAAATATTGACCTTGCAAAGGACAGGAAATTTTCCCCAGGCTATTGAGTCTCTGTTGCAAGATAAGAATCATAACACAGCAAGGCTGCTGGTTCTAAGACAGACAAGTTACTAATTTATATGTTAAGTTACTAAAAAGCTGCTAGAGGGAAAAGGAATGTTTGCTAAATCAAACCTTTGTTAGTGGATCACTTAATTGCCTAACAGAATGTCATCTGACTTGTTTCTATTGAATGTTACCAGCTTCTATTGTAAAACTTGTTAAACTGTACCTAGCAAAACCCCACCTATGTCTCTTCCTGTAACTTGCTGGTCTGGAGAATAAATGCAGGAAGAGAACCCCAATTAAGGGTTAATTTCCCAAATGGAAGAAATGCCTCACGCTTGAGGAAGTTCTGGGATATTAACCCCTTTCTGGGGCTTCTCACTGCTCAAAAGAGATGGGCTTTGAGTAATCTTTGGCAGCTCCATCACCCAGGGGGAAAGGGGCGACAAATCCGTGGGAGGCAAAGCAATACTTCTGTTATTTGGTTTCCAAGAAAAAAATCAGGTCATCTCAGGAAGCAAGGAAGCAGGCCTCAGGCTGGGTGTGAGAGAAGAGCTTTTGTTCTTTCAACAGCAGCAGTCCTGCTGGGACTGTATCTGTCCATCTTCACATCCCAGTTCCCAGCACAGTGCCTGGCTGACAGCAGCCTCTCCATAAATGGCTGTTGGATGCTGAATTTCTCCCCAGGGTTTCCTTCTACCCCCCATTCCAATCCTAGTTAATAGCTCAGTATATGGAACCTGGGTCTTCAGAAGGAAAAACAGCCCATGGAATGTCCATTGGCAGGAGTCTCCTATTTTGCCCTGCCCTGTCCTGCCCTACTTGGCTAGTGAGCCTTGTCCAGACTGGCCTGATCATCACCCCCTTCAACCCCTGCTGGGCACTGCCTCTTCTCACCTCTGCAGAGGACCGAGCTGTTGCCTAGGAAATAAAGTCCTGCTAGCAAGCAGATCCCAAGCTCTGGCCCAACATTAGAGATGGGGTCATGGGGCCTCATGTAAAGAGAAAGTTGCTGAAATAGGCTGTGGGATATGGTTTTCCCGTTTTACAGATGAGGAAACTGAAGCTGATGGGATTAGGGGGTCCAGTGTTACTTAGGTGGTGAGCAATGATGCTGAGGTTTGTGCCCAGGTCTGTCTGATACAAACTAGAATTCCTTCCATGACAACATCCTCCCCCTCTTCTGCACAAATCCTACTTCATTCCTCTTCAACTTTCCATGTGGCAATTTGGCCCATTACTTCTAGGAATTAGCCCTTCCTAAGTTGGTTGTGAGGAGCAGCCACCTCCACTGACTCTGAACCTGTGAATATCAACCACCCCACTAATGTCCTCATGCCCTCCCCCCTCTGAAAGGCCCCTCACACATACACCCACCACACTTCAGTTTGTTGGGGTTGTTTTTTTTTAAGTTGTCATGTTTAAAAAAAAAAAAAATCCTACCAAGTGGACTGGGGGTGGGGAAGTCAAATTGTTACTATATTTACATAGTGAATGGATTTAGGTGATAATAAAGGCAGATGTTGCTATAGCAACTAATGTTCTAGGATCCCATACGCACAGTTTTGCCTTTGTGCAAAGTGCACTGAGTTGTAGCTCACATCTCCACGAGTGGTCGGTGCAGAGCGGGGCTCACTGACCACTGTGGTCGGATCAGGGCCTGCTCTCATGCCTGTGGCGCCTCAGCCACCAGAGCATCCCTTGCTGCCGCCCCCTGCTCCAGGCAGACCTGGGCGCCCGCTCAGCCTCAGAGAAAGCCGTCCAGAGCCGCCCTGTCTCCCTCCTGCTGAACACTCGCCTTTGCTTGTCTTTCCTTCCCTCTTTTTCATGCTGATTAGAAATTATGCTAACTGGTTAATGACAGCCTGGGCTATTTTGTGAACACCACCTGGCAGTGCAAGGGTAGGGTATTCACTCTGACAATAACCCGTCTGGGTGAGAGGATGGCACGCCTGTGTGCTGTCCTGCTGGAATACCCAGGCTCCTTCCCCAGGGCCCCTTCCCTCCTTGTGAGAGTTCCTGCCTGAGGACCTCACACACCTCCTCCTCCCCCGGGTGCCCAGAACCACACCTGCTCTCCCTCACCCACTCATCAAAACTTGCCCTCATGCATCACACAAAGGTGGAGAGACATGGCTGGAACTTAAAGGGCTGTGTTCTAGCTCTTGCTCTGCCTTGCAGGAGCTGCAGGACCTCCCAGAATCAATCTCCTCCCCGGTGAGAAATGGCTGCACCTCTGGAGAAAGTGCTACCTAGTCGATTCAGTCACAAGCAGGTGAAAATGACAACATGTGGCCAATGCACTTCCTGTGGATATTTTTCTTTTTTTTTTCACAAAATAGGAGCCTTAAACCAAAAGAATAAATCCCAGGTGAGCTCAACCTGGAGAACATCACACTAAGTGAAATTAGCCAGATACAAAAGGACAGATGTCATATGATCTCACTTATATGTTGACTCCAAAAAAGTCCAACTCACAGAAGCAGAGAGTAGAATAGTGGTTGTCAGGGGCTGGGGTTGGGGGAACTGGGGAGATGTTGACCAAAGGGTACAAACTTTCAGTCATAAAATGAACAAGTTTGGGGGATCTAATGTATAGCATGGATGGAGATGAATGTGTTAATTAGTTTGATTGTGATACTTATTACACAATGTATACATTTATCAAGTCATCACTTTGTACACCTTGAATATATACGATCTTTATTTGTCAATTAAATACCTTAAAATTGTTTTTAAAAGTTCAATAAAAATTTAAAAAGAAAATTCCAAAAAAAATAATAAATTCCAAATTGTAGAAATTCAGACCTCAGCTAAGAGGTGGGGAACGTGCTGTTATAGCAAAAGCTCTCAAAAGTAAGGACCTTCTACACACAGGGCCATCGCCCAGTGACATAGCCTGCATCTGCCCACCTGAAGCAACTAGGTCCTCACCAGCTCAGTTTGGTAGGGAAGGCAGGCAGGTAAGCAACCGGAGACACACGTTCTGATGGACACCGTGGTGGATGAGTGCCCTGAGGAGGGACTCCAGAACTAGAGGGGTTTACCAGCTGTGTGAACTTGGGCAAGCTGCCCAATCTCTCTGAGCCTCGGTGTTCACATCTGGGAATTGGAGACAATGTCTGTCTCATGGGGTTGCTTCTGTACAATCTTATCTACTCCATGCTTTGGACCATCACCTACTCCTGACAGCATCCAAATATCTAATACCCTGATACCCAACCCAGACCTCTTCCTCAAGCCTTACACCCATATGTCAAGGTGCCAGCTGGCAGCTCTGTGTCCCTCAGACACCTCAACTCAGTATATCCCCAACTGAGCTCATCATCTCCCCCATAAATCTTTGCCTTCCCCATGTTCTCTACCTGGGTCAAGAGCTCTTTCTTCTACTACTTGCCTCTCCTTACCCTCCCACATCCCCAACTGAGCTCATCATCTCCCCCATAAATCTTTGCCTTCCCCATGTTCTCTACCTGGCTCAAGAGCTCTTTCTTCTACTACTTGCCTCTCCTTACCCTCCCACAGGATCAACCAATCACCCAGTTCTGTGGGCTTCAGACATATTTCTGGATGCCTTCTCTCCATTCCATAAATAATCGCCCTGGTCCTGACCTTCAGTGTCTCTGGCCTCTAATGGGCCTTCCTCTCCCAAGTCTTGTCCCCGTTAATTCCCTCCTCCCCACACATTCCACAGAGGCCCTAACATGCTCCGCATCATCCACAGATACTTCCAGACCATGAGCTCCCCTGTTGCACAGACTAACCACAGCCTGTTCATGCACAGTGTCTGGCCCCTAGCAAGTGCTCCAAGTTATCTGATGAAAGTGTGAATGAATGAAATATTTCTAAGAAAATCTTTATCTTAAAATTGAACTGAACCCCATGGGCTTTATAGCATTATTTGCTATCCCACTAAGCCAAACAAAGGCAGTGGTGCTAAATGAGATGGCCACCTCCAGATAGGAGCTATGATGGTCAGTTTTATGTGTAACTAGGCTGAACTATCCAGTCATTCAAGCAAACACTAATGTAGGTGTTGTTGTGAAGGCATTTTGGGGGATGTGGTTAACATCTGCTATGGGTTAAATGTGCCCCCCAAAGATTCATGTATTAGAAACTTAATCCCTACTGGGACAGTGTTGAGAGGATAGGAGATCCTATTACGGTAATTGAAAAGTGGGGCCTTTTAGAGGTGATTAGATTGTGAGGACTGCCCTCATCAATGGATTGATCCATTCATGGCACAGTGGGAGTGGTTCTGATGGCTTTAAAAGGAGAGCAAGTGAGGTTAGTCTCTCTCTTTGCATTGCTGTAGGGTTGCCACCAAAGAGGTCCTCAGCAGATATGTTCCCTGGACTTTGGACTTTCCGACCTCCAAAACTGTAAAAAATTTTATTTCTTTATGCATTTCCCATACAACATCTACAACTAGTTGACTTTAAGCAAAGGAGATCATCCTCAATAGCCGGGGTGGGCCTGATCTGATCAGTTGACGGCAGAGAACTGAGCAGAATGGAAGCTTCCCTGAGGTGAAGAAATTCAGCCTCTGAGGGCAGCTTCAGCTCCTACCTCAGAGTTTCCAGCCTGCCCTTCCTGACAGCCTGCCTTGTGAACCTGACTTGCCTAGCCAGCCCCACAATACTGCAAGCCAGTTCCTTGCAATAAATCCTGCTGGTTTTGTCTCTCTGGCAGAACCTTGACTGGTACATTAGCCTTCAAAGCCCTTCTAGAACCCTGGATTGAGCAGAACCTTATTGTTGGACCAAAGCTTTTCTAGCAGGGAGCACACTTAGGGGCTCTTTGGATGTTGCCACTTTATAGTAGCTTTGCAGCGTCCTCAAGAAGTAGGTGGGTGGTAAAGATCGCGCCCCCTTTGCTCCAGGGAGCCTCAGTACAGGTGGTTGAACAGCTTGTACAAGATGGCACAGTAGGACTGGTCATCAGGATCCTGTCTCCCAGGCCAGGGCTCCCCAGCAGACCAAGTCTGAAGCATCAGTAATTTATATTGATGAGAAGAAAAGTCTGCTGTAGATTATTGAACTTGGCCAGTTAACAAGTAAACAAACAGGCAATTGCAAGCCGCAGCCCTGCCAAACCCAATGTACTCTGCTCATTTCATCTGACATGAGTTGTTTAGTTTTAATGAGGACAATGCTTCATGGTATATTAGTAGGAGTCCTGTAGTATATGTTGTGGAAATAATGAAGGCTTAGCAGCGAGACCTGTTCCAGCGCTCTGCTATTAAACCTTCACTGAGAAGGGAGGCGAGGCTGCCAGGCTCTTTGTGGAAACGATTGGGTTTGGAAATTAGCACTGTTAGAAAGAGCTAGGTGAGACAGAGTCTGGCAAGGCCCCCAGACTTAAGCAAACCCAGAAACACTCAGCTCATGGGCCTGAGGTCTAAGCCCACTGCTGAACCTCATTATGGCCTGGCTGTGCAGATCTCAACAAGGCCTGGAACCACCACCTTCCCCTCCCCTCTCCACCCAAATGGCCAACAGAGCAGGAGGGATGCTGCCCAGGCAGTCACCAGAAGGCAAACGTCCCAACTCAGATCCTACTTGGTCACAGTCAAACTCCACTAACCTGAGCCTTCCTTGGCAGACCACCCCTCTCCACCCAAATGGCCAACAGAGCAGGAGGGATGCTGCCCAGGCAGTCACCAGAAGGCGAACGTCCCAACTCAGACCCTACTTGGTCACAGTCAAACTCCACTAACCTGAGCCTTCCTTGGCAGACCATTTGTCCCTTTATAGGAGCAGAATCGAGATTTGTGACTCATTCTCTTGCTGGTCACATGAAAACTGGGCCTCTGTTCCTTTCTTCTCCCTTCTCAGGTGTGCTTGGCCAAGTCACCCCATCAGGAAATAATAGTTCAATGCGTGCTCAGAAGTTGGATAGCTAGACCTGCTTCCCTGCCTCTCACCCACACACTGTCAGTTTGCATTCCACACCTCCTGCCTTTCCTTTCGCTGGGATATCTCCCCGTTCCCTGCCCCTCCTCTAGTGAACTGCCATCATTTATCTCTTAGGAGGGAAGCATCCCCGCCACTGTTCACGCTCCAACATTTGCAATTTTAGCCTTTCTTCTCTCATTTGTGGACTAAGAAGGTTGTCTTTGAAAGCAGTTCCAGGTGGCATTGAATAAGTAGAAGATACTTGTCTGGGGAGGGGGACAGCTATTCCTTTACCCAAAGTCACCACCATGTTACAGAGAGAGCACTGAACTGGGAGACACAAGGGATATGGTCTAAGGGTCACGCACTTCTCTAGGCCTCAGTTTCCCTTTTATAAAATGAAGGGTTAAGCCAAATCATTCTTCTGCCCCAAGCTTCTGAGATTCCAGAGGAGAAAAAGCTCACTTCCTCAAGGCCACTTTTTTATGCTGAGCCACTTTACCCCCATCCTGGGGCTCGTTCCCCCTCCCTCTCCTGAACCGCCCCCCACACTTTTTCTCTCCCCCTCCCCCTCCCTCTCCCCTTCTCCCACTTCCCCCCTCAGAATTCAGTGAATCACCACCAGGGCAGACGATGAATAAATGTATATCTCCATGTTTCTGCAGCCTTCTCCCTGTGACCTCGGTGGTTTGGCCAGTGAAAATAGTCAAGAGGCCCTCAGTATGACCAAGGGGGAGAAATTTTGGTGGAGGCATCAACTACTATAATGGGATGGCTTAAAGGGAACCCACAAGTTTTCAGTCTCCTGCAAGGTGAAGAAAATAGAGAACCTCAGCTCTCGGTAGTAAAATTTAGAGCCGTGGACAGTGCATGCGGCATGGGTGGCAGGGGGAGAGGTACATCCTCTTGATTGATTCATGTATTTCGTGAACTAAATTAACACTGCTATGTGCAAGCTATGAGCTCTGTGTCACTGATGAGTAAGACATCGTCCTCAAGGAACTTGGTGTATGTTGGAAGGGATGGACGGTACAAAAGTCAGTGCAATACACAGAACAAGCAGTATGCATACGGGAGCGCAGAGGAAGGCTGCCGAATCCACTCTGAGGGGCTGGGACAGACTTTGCAGAGGAGAGGACTGCTGAGCCAGGACCTGCAGCAGTCTTCCTCCCCTCGGTCTCCCAGCAGCGTCCCATGCCGTTGATTACACACCCCACCCCCGCCCCATGTGACATGCACCAGCACCTGCCCCACAGACCTCCTCTCTCTGTTGCTCTCACTCCCTAGAAGATCCCCACGTCTTGGCTTTAAATACCACCTGCCACGGGAAACCACCAAATTTTTATTTCTAGCTCTGACCTCTCCCCTCTAACCACTCACTCAACATCTCCTCTTCAGGGTCTAAAGGGTATCTTTAACTGCTTATGACCAAAACTGAACACTTGATTCCCACCCTCAGCTCCCCAAAAACACATCCCCTGCCATCTTCCATCTCAGGCCGAAGTCTGGAGTCATCCTTGAGTTCTCTTTTTCTCTCATGCCATCATCCAGTCATTCAGCAAAGCTTGTTATTTCTACCTAAAAATATAACCCTAATTTGTCACTTCTCATCCCTCCATTACTCTCACCTTTGTCCAAGACAGCAGCAGCTCCCTCTGAGACTCTCGCATTAGCCTCCTAACTGATCTCCCCATCTCCACCTTGCCCCTAAAATCTGAATAATCCTTTAAAACTGTAAGGCAGATCATGTCACTCACCTGCTCAGAACCTCCCAGTGGTTTCCTATGTCACTCAGGATAAAATCTACAGTCCCTCCCATCACCTAGAAGAATCTCATGTCACCTGGGTCTCCACCTCTCTGGCCTCAACTCCTACCCCTTCCCCACCGGCTCACTCAGCTCTGGTCACAGCAGCCTTGTTGCTGGTCCTCGAATGTGCCAACCACCACTCTCCTGACCCCTAAGTCTTCCCTCTATCTGCACTGCCTTCCCTCAGATACCTGCTTGACATTCTCCCTCACTTCAAATGTCATGTCCTCAGAAGGGCCCCTGTGACATATATACTTCTATTAAAGCGGAGGGTCCTAGCAGGATGCAGATGGAACACTCAGCTGCAATCCTCGGAGAGATCTTTTCATGAAGGTAGCATGCACGGAGGAAACTAAGAAGAGGTTTTGAGGCCCCCAAAGACTAGCAACACAGGGAGGCTGGCACCATCCTTAGTCCTGAGGGAACAAGATAAAAAAATGGTGTCACCAGACCCTTCTGAGAGCTGGAGCCGTGGGGGCAGAGTGCTTGGTGGAGTTGTGGCTGTGGGAAAGCAGCCATGCAGAGTTGTGGCCAAGCAGAGAGCAAGATCAGCAAATGCCCTGCTCTCTTCTCACCTCACATGGGTCTCCTGCTGGTGCCTCCTTTGGGCCAAATCCAATGGGAGGACAGAGGACAAGGACACCCTGATGATGCAGTCCATGGAGTTCAGGCTCGAGAACACAGAATAATACATTCCTTCTGCTAGACCAGCAGCCCCCTTCACCCTCTATCTCCTTATTATGCCTTGTTTTCTTCATCAGACTTATCACCAGCCAATACACATTGATATTTGTCAATCCTCAGTCTCCCTCCTCTAAAATGTCAACCATGGGGACAGGACTTTGCTTGGTTCACTACTGATTCTCAGCACCTAGAACTGCACCTGGTATACAGCAGATGCTAACGTTCTTTGTTGAACAGATCAATGAATAAATGAGCTCATAATGACACACATATATTATTTATTATGTCCTAGGCACATCCTTAGGCTGAGGAAGTGAAAGATTAAGCAATTTGCTTAAGCTCACCCAGCTTAAATGGTGGAGGCGTGAAGCATTTTGACCCCAGAGCTCAAGCGCTTGACCACTCTCGTGCGCCACGTCCCAGTATGAAGAGGGTTTGGTGGGGAACTTCAAGAGAGGCCATTGCAGGCACAGCCCACCGGATGGAGGGAGCTAGGGCCTCCTACGTACTGCAAAGGGGTGGTTATGACTGGAGCTGAGAGTGGCAACCAATAAACTACACTGCGTAACAGTGAAAATTAAAAACGTTGACTACGTGAAAATGATGCTAATTACAGTCATTTATGTGAACCGCTTACCTTTTCTGCCNCAGCTCACGGGCCTCTGCATCTCCTCTCACTGCCTGGAGGTTGAGGATGTGCAAAACCCAAAAGTGCTTTGAAAACATTGGCTGGAAAATGCCTTGTCTCTACCAGCCGTGGACGATGCCAAGTGCCTTCCTGGAGCCCTGTATCAGGCCTTCAGGAGAAGTGGGGTGAGGGATGGGAAACTGCTTGGTGGCCTAGAAGCTGAGCAGAATCCTTGAAATGTTATCACAGAGAGGGCCAGCCATCCCCCCAGTCTCCATTCTTTCCTTCCAGAGTCACAAGTCTGAACTGGGCACATGAAAACCCAGATTAAGGCCATATTTCTAGGCTCCTTTGCAGCTAGGAGTGGCCAATGAGGTGTCAGCAGAAGTGATGTATGTAAATTCAAGTCCATGCTCTTAAACGGGAAGGAGGGACCCTCCCTGTCCTCTTTCCCTCTTTCCTCGGGCTGGGGTGCAGCCAGGAATTAGAGCTTAGACAAGCCTCCTTGGATCCAGGATGGAATGTAGGGGTTGAGATGCCAGCACAGCAAGATCAAAGGAGCCTGGATGGTCAGAATGTGGAGCTGAGGCACCACACCACTACAGACCATTGCCCCCATGCAGATGTAATAGCTGTAAGTCACATCAAGTGCATAGAGCATAATGAAAAGATTTAGGAAGCAGTGAGTCTTAAATATACCTTTGTTTTTAATATAATTTATTCATTTTTAAGTGCATATAATGTAATTTTTAATAATGGTGCTGTGTAACAACCAGTTCACAAGATTTCTGAAAATGTGTGCCAGCTACAGCTTGTGGTCTTTGTTAAAGTAAGTAGCGGGCTGGCCCCGTGGCGCACTCGGGAGAGTGCGGCGCTGGGAGAGCAGCGAAGCTCCCGCCGTGGGTTTGGATCCTATATAGGAATGGCCGGTGCGCTCACTGGCTGAGCGCG
>NW_007729971.1:55535-57223 GCF_000696425.1 Galeopterus variegatus | reverse complement strand
CCCATTCAAAAGGAGAGACGACTTCTCTTTGGTGTGAAGCATAGCCCCTAGTCTAACCTCTCATTTTTACAAAACGCAGGATAAAGGCAAGTAAGCCACTCATTCACTAAATGTACACAGATTAAATGGGAAAAAACAAGTCTCAGAGTAATGCGTTTTGTAGAATCCCACAATTACAAACAGAAAGAGGAAGAGAGAGATGGAGGGAGGGAGGGATGGTAATTTTTCTATATGCACTTGTATGATCTGACTTAATGCAGAAAGTATTACTTTTACCTTTGTTATTAAAAAACACTCAAAATGTGATATGAAATACCATATAGCAATTAAAATGAATAAACTAGAGCTATATTATATCAACATGGATAAAACTCAAGCATAGTTTTCAACAAAAAGAGGTAAATTAAGAATTAATATATACATTATGAAAACAATTATATGTTTTAAAACAAAAAAATTATGTATTATTTATGAATACATATATACATAGCAATAGTATAGGAAAACATGCCTGGAGATAATAAACATAAATTCACATTAACAGTTATTTCTTGAGAGGGAGGGCAACAAAATTCGAAGGAACATACAGGTTCTTTCAGCTGATCTGCAATGCATTAGTGTGTGTGTGCGCACAGGTATGTTTTCATTTGAATCAAGTGTAGCAAATGTTAGGATCTGATAAGTTAGATGATAGATATACAGATGTTTATTATAAAATTCTTTACATTTGTCCTACATGCTTGAAATATTTCAAAATAAAAATGACCTTAATTTTAAATTTAAAAAAATGTATTCACTAAAATTAGAATTCAATCATTAGAAAATGTGCATGTTAAATATGCCACCATTAGGGCCGGCCCGGTGGCGCACTTCTACAGTGCGCCGCTTGGGAGCGCGGCGGCACTCCCGCTGAGGGTTCGGATCCCACATACAGACCGGTTCCCGCTCACTGGCTGAGCGAGGTGCGGGCGCAGCACCGAGGGTTGCGATCCCGTTGCCGGACACGAAAAAGGACAAAAAAAAAAAAGGAAAAAAATAAAAAAATAAAAAATAATAAATATGCCACCATTAAAGTAAGTATGTCACTGCATTGCCATTGCATAGTTGCATGCAATATCACCATTAGACTATGAGTCTTTGAAGCCTGGGACTATATCTTTTAATCCACAAATCCCCAGCGCTTGTCCTAATGCCTGTTCCAACATCTCTGGAGCCTCTGTAACATACCAGATGTTCCACTAGACTCCTGAGATACAAAAAGTTAATTCAGATTCAGCACCTGTTTTTAAGACTCTTGCACCTAGCAGGAGAAACAGATGAATAAATAACTAACTATAATTCACATGATGTGCTCTGTAATAGACACATGGCCCCGGTAGTGCCTCTGCTGCCGACAGAAGAGGGTGAACAGGTGTGGAGAGGCATCACATCGGGGTTCGGGGGTATGGAGGGAACAGACTTCTGCTCACCTACCAGCTCCACCACTCACAGACCTGGGGCCCTGAGTAAATACACAACTTCTCTAAGTACTACTCCTCATCCATAAACTCTTTGTGAGAATTCAATGAGATAATCTAATGGAAAGCTCCTGGTACCTGGCTGGGACAGTCAGTGCTGAATAATTATTAGAACAAATGGGGAAACTGAGGGTCAAGAAAGCTGAATGATTTATCCAAGATCAAACTATT
>NW_007729971.1:51139-54329 GCF_000696425.1 Galeopterus variegatus | reverse complement strand
TTAGCAAACTGCCCTATGTTGCTCCATTTGCTAGTGATGGTACTGAGCCTTATGTGTTTTCCGGGCATTTTTCTCTACAGTCTCAAATACCCCTTTCGAAGGCCTGAAGTTGGGTTTGGTGAGCATCCAGGCCAAACCCCACACTTATCGGGTTTTCACTCTATTCTTTTCAGCAACCCATCACTCTGGAGTGTTACAGCCACCAATCCCCTCCTTCTAAAACCTTCCCCAGAGCTGGCCACTCACATCCTACGGCCTCCCCTCTCTTCCAAAGTCACAGCCTTCAACAGGAAGGAGAGCTGAAACACCTCATGAGCCCTTTTGAATAGGAAATAGAAGGACATTCTATTTCAAAATGTTAAAGTCTGTAGAGACACATTCAAGGTTTGTTTTTTACCCCTGACTAGGCTAGTCTTCCTGTGTGAGTCAGCAGAAGTGGGCAGTCATGCGACACTTGAAGGAGCAAGCCAAGCCCTGTCATATCTCGAGTTAAAAGAGGTGATAGAGATGAGAGTGTTTGGTCAGTGGTAGAGCACTAGTCAGGTGTCACATAGTGGAGATATTTGAGATAAGCCATCTAGGAGGACAGCAGCTGATCTCCTTAGTCCTGTCTGATCAGACACATGTGACTTCATACCCCCAGGGCAGGGTCACCAACCCCTACAACCCTCCCTCCAGGGGCCAACTAGGCCCTGGGGACACTTCCTACCTCCCAGATAGTGCCTGTGGACAAGTTCTGTTGAGGGAGCATCTATTCAGCCAGGTAGACTAAACTGCTCTTGGATGCGCTAAGTTGTGACTCCTGGGCTCCTGCTGTGTCACTGAAGTCCCGCTCCCGACCCCATCACTGGTTAAATAGCCAAGACCTTTCCACTCAAGAGCTTCTTGCTCCTTGCCCAATGACTCCGCTTCACGTGTTTGCAAAATATAAAATGTAGCCAACATTTGTCAAACAATTTATACAACTTATCTCATTCCATACTTACAACTATGTTGTAATATTCACACATTAAATTTTAGAAAATTGAGGCTGAGAGAGGTTAACTAACTTTATCAAAGCCCCAAGCCAATAAATAGTAAAGCTGAGGTTTGAATTCATGGCTACATTTTGCAAAAGCCCATTCCCTCAACCATTTTGTCAGCCCCTCTTATCCTCATAACTTAAAAGAACACAGTGGTTTACAACTGACTAAAAATTGAACCCTTATATTTTGTTCTCAGAAGACCTGGTAGGAGAGGGTGAGCTGCTCTGCTCACAAATACCTTCTTCATAAGTGCCCCAAATCAGAAAGGTATTCGAGCAATAAAGCCCTCTTGGGTAGCGCACACAACATCTGGTGCTTCTCAGACTTTCAAGCACCAAGCGACAAAGGGGTAGACTCTGCTGATTATTCTCTTTGTCCCCCCGAATCCCTGTCCACCCTCTCTGTCCTGCTCTGACCTCAGAAGGCCAGTTGCCAACCAGGAGGCCAGCTGCTACACTGAGTGCTCTTGTCCTCCAGTATCCAATTTAGCCATACGAGACCCCAGCAGGAGATCAGAAGGCAGCAAGGGAGACGTGCTGAGTTTTATTCTCTCTGCTGCTTCCGTGTCTTGCCAGTTTGGGCAGTAATTGCCTTTTTGTGTGCCTACAGCCTCTGAGGGTGACCCCTCTTCCAAGCTCCAGTCCTCTGAGGGGTCCAGCACTACAGTCCTCTTCCCTTGGCCCTGACGGCCTGTGGGTAGTAACAGCTCCCAGCTGTTGCTAGTCTCTGGTGCATCAGTATTGCATGTGGGTGCTCTGA
This sequence comes from Galeopterus variegatus, assembly GCF_000696425.1. Lineage (NCBI taxonomy): Eukaryota > Metazoa > Chordata > Mammalia > Dermoptera > Cynocephalidae > Galeopterus > Galeopterus variegatus. Next base: position 52,545 of record NW_007729971.1, on the reverse strand, counting down.
ACCCTGTTCACCCATGAACAGACCCTTCAGTAAATTGTCTCCAGCTGAACCATCCGTCTCCCACTGGGAACTGAAGAGACAGAGATGGAGTGATGGAAAGCGAGTGGAGAGGAAGGAGGAGGTGGTGGAGATGGCCCAAGATCTCCTGACCACCAGCTGGGATGGGGAACTGCGGTGCAACTTTGTCTGACGTGTTTTCTTGAACGTACTGTTGGGTATCGGCTTCTCACCCTCCCTCGAACCTCTTTTTCTGAAGTCACTCAGGCAGATCTGGGTTTTCCCTGTAAAATCTTCTTAGAGGAAACAGGTGGCTTCTAAAAGAAAACAAAAAAAGTAATAAAATGATTAACCTCTCTGCCCCATCGAGGTTACCACAGAGGGCTGTCAAGCTGTCTTCACAGGAGGTGCCTACGTGAGCAGACATGGCATTCCCCTCCCCTTCCCTCCCCGACAGCTGAGAATGTCCCTCGGTCAGTCCAGCACCAGGCCCACCCGTGCCCCGGCCCCAGGGATGCCATAGTGATTAACACTAGACACCATTTACTCAGACATAAGTGTCTGTGCAGGCCATGCACCTGTTTGCTCTGAGATGCACCCCCTGCCCTTTCCCTGCTCCGTTCTGCACCACAGAAGACTCTTCTTTGCCCTCTGGCAGGTTCGGCCCACAGGTACAGCCACAGAAGATGGGAGGGTGAAGGGAACAGAGAAGCCAAGGTGTTTCTCTTCATCTCCTTCTGCTTCGCATGGCATCTCCCAGCCACGGCTCGGCCTTCCCCATGATTCCAGCTCCTCCTGGCATCCCCTCCCCCCGTGGTCCCAGCTGGCACTGGGAGCCCCTCCTGCTGAGAGCCCAGGCTTCCCGCAGCCTCGGGAGTGGGCGGCAGGTTCCTGCAGGGCTGGTCCTCATGCCCCCGCCCCATTTGGCTCCTCAGCTCTTCCATTGCTTGTGTAATTAAACACCCTCTATTGAAAGACCTAGGGTCTCTTTCTGTTCTCCTGACTGGACTCTAATGGACACAGTGATTTGTCCAAGATCACACAGCTGGGAAGCAGCAGAGCAGAATCAAACTGGTTCTCCTTACCCCACTCTTCCCAACCATGCCACACCAATGGCCTTAGAGGGCTCCAGATTTTGGTATCACCAAAGCAGAAGCTTCGGTGTCCGGGTGTTCCTATTTGGATTCAAAGGCTGTTGTGCTGGTTATCTGATTTGCCTGGATCAGACCTCCCTCATGACCTAAAACATAGCAGACCCCAGGCCTAGAAGGAAGGCCTCTCTTGGCTTTCATTTGCTTATTTGTTTATTCATGTACAAGAAAATCTCAAGCCAACTGCTCCCACTCCATCCACCAGGTAGAAACTCCCCCCACTCTGTCCAGATGAGAATGCACCTCAAAATCCTCTGA
>NW_007729971.1:44790-50770 GCF_000696425.1 Galeopterus variegatus | reverse complement strand
CCTATTTGGATTCAAAGGCTGTTGTGCTGGTTATCTGATTTGCCTGGATCAGACCTCCCTCGTGACCTAAAACATAGCAGACCCCAGGCCTAGAAGGAAGGCCTCTCTTGGCTTTCATTTGCTTATTTGTTTATTCGTGTACAAGAAAATCTCAAGCCAACTGCTCCCACTCTGTCCACCAGGTAGAAACTCCCCCCACTCTGTCCAGATGAGAATGCACCTCAAAATCCTCTGAGTTTGAAAGAAAACTTACCCAAGAATTGCCAAGTGAGGGAGACACTGTCCTGGCCAGTGCACCCTCGGGAACACTGAGGCCACTCCACGCCACCGTCTCCTGGAATATTACATAACAGCCCAGAGGGCCCCACCATAATTGATTTGGGTGTAGCTCACTCTCTGATTCTCTTGCTGCGTAGAAACGATGAGAAACAGCACGTTCCCAGCTTCTCTCAGGTAACTCAGCATGAACCCAGACCAGATGCACACGGCACGGTGGGATAATGGGATTTCCTCTGACAGACAGGAGGTTAGGCGACTGGAAACCAGCCCGTTAGCAACAACTAAATAATCGGGGAGGGTCAGAAAGACAGGAGCTCCATTCTGAGCTCTCTGTTGGGGTTCTGATGGTGGCAGGTAGGATTAACAGCAGAAACCCCAAAAGATGTGATTCAAAGTCATTCCCCTTGACTGCCCCCCTGGCAGCGCGGGAGGCCGAGGGTTCTGAGAAGGGGCTTCTCTTCCTCCACGTCTCAGAAGCCCCCCTGCTGTCCTCACGCCGGGCCGGCCTTGCCTGTCTGCTTCCCTCTCTGATCTCCTGGAACAGTTGTAGGACTGACTCGGAAAGAGGTACGGACGGACAGAAGGCGCTTGTCACCATTTCACTACATTCCCGCGTAACCGCATGCAGAGAGGGGGACGGCGAGAGAGAACAGGAAAGCTCTCCACACCTCAGCAGCGACACAGAAACAGACACCCGCTTCATTCACCAACCTGACGACGGAATGAGCTTTGATAGAAAAGTACCACATCCAAGCCAGTTGTTACAACAGCTCTGCCAGAACCAGGGTAAGACAAAGGACCCCCCACGTGCATGCACACGCTCACTCTGCACAGACAAAAATAAAAATAAAATACAGGAAGAAAAGGCACATCCATACCATCAGTGGGTTCCACAACAAAATCTGCTGAGGAGATTTTAAAAGCTCTTTCCCAGTTCTAGTCCCCAGAAATTGGGATTCCGTGATCTGGGAAGGAGGTTGGGGGTCGAGTGTGGACCAGCCAGCAACCCGGCTCTGGCATGAGCTGGAGGTAACCACTGATGAACCCCACGAAGGCTTGCCTGGGACCCCTCCCTCTGCCATCCACACAAAAGTGTGACCATCAGTCCTCGGTCCCTTAATTCCATTCACACCCTGTACAAGATAGTACCAAAAATCAAGAAAGAACTTCATAAGGAGGAGGCATCACTTAAGATTTCAAGCCTCACATTTTTTATGTATCGAACACTTAACGTAAAGTACCTATATGCTAGGCAGTGTTCTAAACACTTTACAAATAGTAATTCAGGTCATCAGCGCAACCCTTCTATCAATGCTCTAATGTAGGTACTATTATTATCAAAGAGAAAAACCAAGGCACAGAAGGATTCAGTGACTTTGACAAAGCCATGCCATTAAGTGGTAGAGTCCGGGGTCTCAACCCAGACAGTCTGCTTTAGAATGCACACACACACACACATGCACACTTGCTTTGTTATACACAAGCAATTTGAAAATTCACATTCCACAAATCTGTGGGCTCTCTGAGGCAGAGGTGGAGTTGTAGTCACCTGGCACCCAGAGCAGGCCCTCAGTAAATATCACTGGGCCGAGGCAATCACTAACCTTTCCCAAGAGTCTGCTCTGTGCCAGGCACTGGGCAAGGGATTTTCACATCGAGTTCCACATTAGCCCTCACCCAACCCTGATTCACACATATGTCCTTATTCTCACTCTTTATCCCTCCCTCGTGGAACAATGACAAGTCTCAGAGACAGAGGAGTGGATATGCACAGGCAGATCCCTACTATGTTTTCAGCCTGCTTCTGCCTTCCAGGACTCTGAGCCCTTGCCACTCTCCATTCTGTGGCATCCTGTGCCTGTGTCCCTTGATAGGAAGAAAGAAGAGATCTCAAGGCCAGGGAGGAATGGGGCAGCCAGCCTGAGTCAGAGCTTGCAGGTGTCTTGGGGCTCCTAAGAGCTGTCACCCACAATGCCCAGATGCAACATCCTCAGCCAGCCCAGCCTGCCTCACTCCACTCTTGCCTCTACTTTGCCTTTTACTGGCTGGTAACCACTGTGTTTTTACTACAACTAGACCCTTTTACAGGACAAGGCAAAGGAGTGTCAGAGCACAGGAGCTTTAGTGAGTCTAAATTTACACTTGTCTCCAGCTCAGGATGCTATTTTATGCCACCCAGTTGAAGTCCAGACTCCCCTGCTGCTTCCAGGGATTCCCTGGCCATGCAGCAGTATCCTCAATATTCTCAGCGCACACTCTCAGCCCTCTTCCATGCCAACACCCTTCTGTGACCTCCTAACTGGCCTCCCTGTTTCCATTTATTCTCCCCACAGTCCATTCTTAATGCAGCAGCAAAGTGACTCTGCTCACACAGAGGTCAGACCACACCCCTCCTCTGCTCGAAACCCTTTGAAGCCCCTAGAATCCTGCCTCTGGTGCAGGTGAGGCTGGTTTAATCAGCTGACTCCTTTTAAAAGACAGTACAGAGGTCAGAGACAGAGGAAGTCAGAGAGATTCTAAGCAACAGAGATGCCTTCCAAAGCTGCCATATTGTGGAGAGGGCCACGTGGAAGGGAAGAGGAGGCAGCCGCTGGGAGGGGGAATGCTCCAGGCTGACAGCCAGCAAGGAAGTAGAATCTCAGTCCTACAATGGCAAGGAGCTTAATTCTGCCACAACCAGTGGAAAAAGATCCCAAGCCTCAGGTGAGATTGCAACCCTGGCTGACACCTTGATTTCAGCCTACTGAGACCCTAAGCAGAGGACCCAGGGGAAACATACCAGATTCCTGACCCTCAGAAATCGTGAGATAAATTTGTGTTATTTTAAGCCACTGTGTTTATGGTAATTTGTTACACAGCAGTAGAAAACTAATATACCTTCCAATGGTTCCCCTGCCACTGAGAATACAAGAAATAGTTTGAACCTAACCTCCCGCTGCTCTTGCCCTCACTCACTCCGAGCCTTCCCCATGAACCAGGCATACGTATGCCTCAGGGCCTTTGCACATGCCATTCCCGGTGCCCACATGTTCTCCCTCGAAGACCTGCATGGCTCCCAACCTCACCTCTCGGGGGGCCCGTCCTTGCACCCAGTCAACGCTGCTGGCCCTCTCTATCACTCTTATCTGCTTTATTCTTCTCCAAAGCGATCTACACTTGTTAATATACCACAAACACATTCTTTTTCTCTTCTGATCACCGCGGCTTCCCACACACCAAGCGCTGGACCTGCCACATAGTAAACACCCAGTACTTATTTGTTGAATGAATGAATGGGTTCTCTTTGGGCTCCCTTCAAATCTGAATGTTCTCAGTTGTATGGAAATTGTTGAAGGCCTGGGCCAAATTCTACTTTCTCCAGGGAGCCTTTCCTTCTCTGACCTCCTAAAACAGTGACTGTCACTGCTGCAGTGTTTATTTAATAGTTAATTGTATGGTGAAATTTTTATTTTTATTTAATTAATTAATTTTTTTTTAAAGATGACAGGTAAGGGGATCTCAACCCTTGGCTTGGTGTTGTCAGCACCACACTCAGCCAGTGAGCCAACCAGCCATCCCTATATAGGATCCGAACCCGTGGCCTTGGTGATATCAGCACCGCACTGTCCCAAGTGAGCCATGGGCCGGCCCTATGGTGAAATTTTTATGTGGCCTGATCACTGTCTTCCAGATTTAAATCTTCTGCTGTCTTCCTCATTTCCTTCCCCGAGCTCCATCCCTGCACTAGACAATGGGTTTCTTGAGAGCCAGGATCATTCCTTCATTTATTATTATTTTTTAATTTATAGAACACCTAGAATGTGCAAGACACTGATCTCAGGACTAGGGATGCTGGACACTGTTTTTTTTTGTTTGTTTGTTTGTTTGTTTTTACCTTTTTTGTCTTTTTTACTGACCGGTAACGGGATCGCAACCCTCGGTGTTGCGCCCGCACAGCGCTCAGCCAGTGAGCGGGAACCGGTCTCCATATGGGATCCGAACCCTCGCCGGGAGCACCGCAGCACTCCCAAGTGGCGCACTCTCCAGTGCACCACCGGGCCGGCCCTGGACACTGTTCATGATCTCATGGAATTTGCAGTCTAGTGGGGAGGGCAGGGATGGAATAAACACACCATTGCAGTGGGTTCAATAATGCCAAGGTACAGAGCTGAGCAAAGTTGTTCATGAAATAGTTGCTGATTGGTCAATTGACTGAAATCATCTGAGGTCATTGTGTGTGGTGGGGGAAGAGGCTGGACTGGAAGGGGGAATAGAGGGCCTTGACAGGAAACACACACCTGTGTTCGTGTAACACATGCTCACAACTGTGTCCCATGAAATTCCGAGAAGTAGTCATAGCCAAGGTGATGAAATGATAAAGTTTCTCTGTTCTAACTCATGTCACCAGAATGGCGTGAGGGCTTCAGGGAACCGTCTTGCTGGAAAGTGCTGCTAAATTCTACACAGTTCCCATGGGTCCCTCTTCCTGGGGGACCCCAGAAGAGGACGGTTAATGAGACAAATTAGAGTTTAGAAGGAAAGATAATGGGACAAATTACGGCTCCTATTGCTGTGGCTGCTCTTGGGGCCTCAACCTAGATTCATCATCCTCTTCCACCACCGTCTATTCTAGATCTCCCTCATCCTCGGCTAGATCCTGCGCTGGACCCCTGCTGTTGCCACAGCTCAGAGCCTCAAACCTGAGGGCCCGAGCCCCATTCCTGTGCCCTTCCAGTCAGGGTGCTGCACTTGCTTACTTACCATCCCAGCTGAGGAAGCGAGAAGAAAGAGGTGCCCAAGGTATCACCTGGGTGCCACACATATTCCTCACTGCCTCTGTTGTGTGATAGCACCTCTACCTCCTATAATTATCAGGGTCAACCATCCCCGTCAAGATGGCGACCTTTCTTCTTGCCTGCTGTTCCCTGGACACAAGGAGCCTGAAGTGCCCATGTGGCAGCTGTAGCTTTAGTTCAAAGACATTCTTGCTGAGCTCCCTGGTGGAAATGTTCCCTCTTTGGGGAGCAGGACCTTTAACCTTGTAGAGCTCAGAGTTGCAGGCACAGAAAATACATGCTCTTTACCAGTGATGGTAAGCAGGGCCACACATGTGTTCCCCTCCCTGCTGGTTCCTGGGCCTATCAATTCTTGCAATTTGGGATGCAGTACTATATAAAGGTCTTTCATATAAGATGTATACTGCATCCCAGAGATGACACTCCATCTTCAAAAGTGTCATCTCAGAGCTGGAATTCAGCTGTTTCTTCAGCAGCTGTTCCTTCAGCAGCCATCCCAAGTTCTACCAGTCCGTCAGGTTCTAGATGGTGCATTACATGATACAACCAATGTATTCCACCGTCATGGGCCTGCTCCTGTACCTCCCGTCCATAAAGTAGATACCCTGGTCTGACATGATGTTACATGGGATCACCTGTGCATCCTTAGATGGTGGCATTGGCAAGAAAGTGAAACCCATACTCAGAATGTGCATCTGTTCAAGTCAGAACAAACTGCTGGTGCTTCCGGGGTGGAAGGGACCCAATGTACTCAATTTTCTACCTCAAGAAATGGTGCTGCTATAAAATGTCCACCGACAGATGCCTGCGTAAGGAAAATGAGGTATCTATACAAAACAGAGTACTACTCTACATAAAAAAGAATAAAATTCTGCCATTTGCAGCAACATGGATGAACTTAGAGAAAATTATGTTAAGTAAAATAA
>NW_007729971.1:25632-44208 GCF_000696425.1 Galeopterus variegatus | reverse complement strand
TATGTTAAGTAAAATAAGCCAGGCACAGAAAGAGAAATACCACATGTCCTCACTCATAAGTTGGAGCTAAAAAAATAAACAGATAAGTAAAAAAGAAAGAAAAATATAATAATAATATGTTATAATACAACGATAATACATTGAACTTTCAAAAGGAGAGAACAGAACTGAGGCCACCAGAGGTGGCAGTGTGGGGGGGTGGTTAGCGAGAAATAAGTAAAGGGCTACATGAAATGGTTACATTGTGTAATGATGAATATACTGACGATCCTGATTTGATCACCACATATTGTACACAGGTACTGATATTCAACTTTGTTGAATATGTGTCAATGAATTATATAAATATGTATAATCAATTATGTTTCAGTAATAAATAAAAAGAAAGAAACGGTGCTGTGCTGGGGGCTCAGCCTTAGTCTCTCTCACTGGCAAGGTGGACATTTGGTGGCAGTAGTAGCTACATCGGCCTTGGCAAGTGCGAGTCCAGACTTTTTTGGAGCCCAGATTAGCTTCAGTCTCCGCCACCATGACCGCTTTATTCTTATTCTCACCATACCAGCGCCAGGGAGACTGATGACAGGAGCTGATTGACAGCCACTGGCTGAGTCATTTCTGTCTACTTGGTTGCCTAGTGCCTCTCCCACGGTAGATGCATTAACACATGATCTACAGATATTTATACTTCTTGCCCATTCGTATACGTCCATCCATATGCCTGGACCCCAGACATCCTTGTTCCCAACATTCTGGTCTTTCTCTTTCTAGGTTACTAGTTGGTCCGACTACTGGCCACTGCCCATGAGTCTATATACATCCTAAAGCTATTTCCCTTTCCACACAGAGTAGATGACCGGAGGTGCCACTTTAAGCTCTACCCACTGGGAAGAACTTCCCTCACCTCTGTCTTCCAAAGCCACCCCCGAGTGAGACTGTAGTGCAGCTGCCACACATATTTTGATGTGAGACCACAAAAAACCTGACTTACCTGTAACTCAAGACTGTGCTTTTTCTCCTCCATCAGCCAGTCGTAAGGGATTCCCTCACATGGCCACAGGTGTGAGCTGAGGTGGGACACTGGTGAAAGAATAGTAGATGATGCAGACCTGAGCTACCTGCTCGTGCAGCTTGAGTGTGTCCTCTGCTCCTGCTCATGTTCAGTTCTGGTGTACCAATTCCATCTTACAGTGAACTATAGCCATCCCAGTTACACATTTGGGGACTGGGGAAGTGACCACAGCAACACCTGTCTGTCGGCCCTAGTTGACAGATGCTCTGCCATCTTTAGTACATATCTTCTGAGGTGCTGATTGTCACCTTCCCTATCAGCCAGAACAGGAGCAGCATGGAAGAGCCTGGTTTCCATGAGCAAGGCACCCACCATTGCCTCTCGTAGGGTCACCCCTAACTGGCAGACAGACAAGAACTCTGCCAAACCAGAACCAAAGAAGGGGAGAATGGATTTTGGTAGAGAGTTAGGGGTCTCCGCCTTAGGTATTGAGAGGATTGGGATTCACTTTTGGGGTGCCTAAAGCTTATATAACTAGGGAGCTTCTTTAATGAAAAGAATATGAAATTACAAATACAAAATTACTAGGGCCCTTCCCAGGGCCTTGAGAGGCGGCTGGGCAAGTGAGAAATCCTGAAGCTGGAGTTCCATTAGCTTCATGGAAAACCTGCCCATGGGTACTACAAGAGTCATAAATGTTAGGCCCCAAACAGACCCAACAGTATAGGAGCTCAAACAACCTGTTTCTTTCTCATGGTAATGCAGGTATCTTCTATCACGTTGTCCTTCCCTCTACGTGTACCTTCCACCCTGTGATCTAAACTAGTTGATCTCGCTCCTGCCACCACGTCTGCGTTCCAGCCAGCAGGAACGCAAGAGAGGAATAGGAAGGTGCGTGCCTAGCCTTTGAGGGCAGGACCCAGATGTTGCTGCATCCCATCTGCCCACCTCCTCTTGGCCAAACCTAGCCACAATGACCATGCCCAGCTACAAGGGAGGAGGATAGGAAAGGTAGCTTTAGCTGGGCAGCAACAGATGCAGCTAAAAATTCTCTTGCTACAGAAGGAGAGAAAGGATGTTGGGACGCAGCTAGCTGTCTCTGCCACAGGTACATAGGAAACAAAGCCAACAGAAAAACTAAGCAAATTATTGTTCCAGGAGACATCTAAGTTATATAATAAAGAAAATGTAATCATAATACACCAGATGGCTTGTCTGGGAACAGTTTTAACTAAAAATCTAAACACTGATTTTTACTTAACCAAAAATTATCAGATAGCTTTTGGAGAAAATTGAGAGAAAGAACCGGGTCTGTTGAGAAGGAAAGGGACATGGGTGGAAAAGTTAATTATTGACCTTAGAGAAAAGTCCATATGTAACACCTAAAATTGAAATATCAGAAAATAGCAGTACACACGTTATTGAAAAATATGGAGGGCAGGTCAATGAAGTAGAAGGGACAGATTAGAATAGTTGAACTAAGTGAACTAAGTAGAGGGTGGAAAAAAGTGGAGACAGTTATTTGAGAAATTTTATTGAGAAGAGCAGCAGAAAACTATAACTAGGAGAATATGGGGTCAGGAAAGATTACATTTGGTTTGCTATCTTTTACTTTTGTATCTTTTTTGTATTTTTAAAAGAGAGATGTAGGGACCAGCCCATGGCTCACTCGGGAGAGTGTGGTGCTGATAACACCAAGGCCAAAGGTTTGGATCCCATACAGGGATGGCCGCTTAGCTCACTGGGTGAGCGTGGTGCTGACAACACCAAGTCAAGGGTTAAGATCCCCTTACCGGTCATCTTTAAAAAAAATGGAGGCTAAAAAGCATAATAAATAGCTAAAAGAGTTGAAAGAAGTTGCCTCTGGGAATTTGAGATAGAAAGAAGTAGATGGGGATTGATGATTTTCATCAGAATCTTTGCAGTAGTATTTTTTAATTATTAAATTTACACATATGTAAAAATTACTTTGACAAAAATTAAAATTTAAGATATGGTATAGGTATAAAAGAAATGCTGAATAGTAAAACAAATAATATTTTAAATTTTGCAAACTTTAAAGAATCATCAATTCTTTCAACTTCCTAGCTCAATGATCCCCAAACTCAGTGTTTCTCAAAATGTGATCAGTGAATCATCTAAATAGGAGTAATCCAGGGAGCTTGTATTAGACACAGATTTCTAGGCAATACCCCTCCAGCAATTTAGAACATTGAAATCTAAGAACAAATGCCCTATTTAAAATCTTGGCTCCAACCAAGCTTGTCTACGCATTTGTTTCCCCTGAATCTTTGGCATATTCCTATCTTCAAACTTTTGCCTATTCTCTCCAGGGAATCCATCGCCTTTCCCCCAGCCCCCTCTCCTGCCTATATAAGCTCTTGCAACTCAAGTTCCTCTTGAGCATCACGTGACCAGTAAGTGAAAAACCATGAAAAATGCCAGCCCCAGTCCTGACTCCACCCCAATCCTGACCCTGCTCTGTGTTGCCACCCATCCCGCTTGGGAGTTGCCATTGTATCTAGCATCGGGCTAGTTGACCAGTTGATTGATGGATTGGATTCATGTGGATTATGTGTTGGGCTAGGAGACGGACAGAACTACCCCATAAAGGGTAATCCTGACTTGAAGGTTTCAAGAGCCTCCCCTGATGGGCTGTGTATTAGTCTGCTGTGGCTGCTGCAACAAATTAGCAAAAACCACATGGCTTAAAAACAACACGCATTTATTATCTCAAAGTTCCAGAATCCAGAAATCAGTTTCACTGGGCCAAAATCGAGGTGTCAGCAGGGCCACACTCCTTCTGCAGACTCTAGGAGAGAATCTATTCCTCTCCTCTTCTAGCTTCTAGTGATTTCTAGCATCCCTTGACTTTTGGCCACATCACTCCAATCTTCAAGGCCAGCATTTTCAAATCTCTCTCTGCTCCGTCTTCACATGGCTTTCTCCTCCATTTGTGTGAAATCTCCCTCTGCCTCCTCTTATAATGATACATGTGATAGCATTTAGGGTCCACCTGGATAATCCAGGATAATTTCCCCATTTTAAGTTTTTAATTTAATCACATCTGCAAAGACGCTTTTTCCAAATAAGATGGCATTTACAGGATCCCTGGGTTAGGCCCTGATATATTTGGGGGCCACTATCCAGCCTACTGCAAGCAGTATCTTAACTCACAACTGCCTCACCAGCATAAACACCAAACATCATCTGGTCAAAGTGCCCACAAGTGGCTCTTACAGATTCAGCCCTGGAAGCAGTGGTTCCAATGCTGGCTACATAGAATCACTTGGGAAGTTGTATAAAAATACCCTGTTCAAGCCCCCACCCCCAAAGATTCTTATCCTGTTGTCTGAGGAGGCGTCTGAGCATGGGTAATTTTTAACCTCCGGGGTGATTCTCCTATGTGCAGTCAGGCTGGAGAAGAGAGCACAAAGCACCTGGGAAACGAGAAGCTCCAGTCTCAGCCTCTCTGTCCTGACCCAGGAATCCCAGAGGCCTTCTTCTGACATCTGGGAATAAGGTGAAGAGTCCAGGCTGACAGGTGCAGGCTGAGCAGAAGGGTTCAGGCAAGGCTGTTCTTTTCCAGTCTAGCTGCCTGGAGCTCCACACCTGCCCCATCTCCCATAACTGGGCTGTAATCTTGATTCTCCTAGCACAGATCTAATTACTGCACTTCCAGTAAGAAGGGAATGAAAAGAAAACGAGACAAGTGGGAGACCCTGAAACAGAAGAATTATTGAAGAGCACAAGAATAATTCATTTAACCCATCATGTTCTTTCCAGGAAATAAGGAACGCTTCACAGATTCCTCGTTATATATACCCTGAGACTGTCCCACCCATCTCATTCCCCACATACACTCACTTGCTCACACGCACACACACATACACACACAAATGCACATGCAAACTCACACCCAGCTGCCTGTCAGGGATTGGCACCCTTGTGCACCTCTGGGAGAACAGATGTGCAAGAGATGAAGGTGGCAGCACAGGAAGTCACAAGCCAACCGTTCTACACCAAGCTCAGTATATGAAGGGGCGTTTCTCAGCCTCTACTGGCAGGGCATTGCCAGTGCCTGGAGTGTAATCCAACTGCCTAAATAGGCCTGAGGCCATGTCACAGCTTTCTGGAAACAGAACCAATTTAGCATTGCAGAGCTTAAAAGTGACCTCTGGAACTTGGTAGCAACTGGCTGCCATTTGGGGCCAGGAGACCCTTAGTGAAAGGTCGTGGAGTCATTCTAGGGACTGCCTCCTGCTTTAAGGATGTTCATAAAAGTGACCTCTGGAACTTGGTAGCAACTGGCTGCCATTTGGGGCCAGGAGACCCTTAGTAAAAGGTCGTGGAGTCATTCTAGGGACTGCCTCCTGCTTTAAGGATGTTCGCTCAGTCTCAGACCCATGAGGGACATGTGGAAAAAGACCAAAAGGTAGGAGAGTACGGAGGTTAAGAGCATGGCTGTGGAGCACATCCCACCCTTGACCTTCACTCACATGCTCAGACCCCAGCAGACCAGTGTACCCATCTGAAGTGCACGAGGAAGCAGGCAGGTGTGTAGGTAGGGGTGTGAAAGAGCCCTGGACTGGGAAACTGGAATCTGTTCTCAAAATAGCTGTGTGGCCTACAGCAAGCCACTTCACGTCTCTGGGACTCAGATTCTTCATCTGCGAGGTAAAGGGGTCTGAGCATGGGGTCAACCAGCTTCTTACTTTTTTTTCTTTCTACACAGTATATTTAGTTTTTCAGATTTCTGGTACTTTACTAAGTCTTAATGTGTCTCCGTATCTGCTAGCTATTATCAGTAGACTGCTGCTTAACAGCCACAAAACCCCAGTGGCATACAAAATTAAACAATTATAGCTCACATGTCTGTGTGGAGTGGCTGATATGGGCTGAGCTCACTCAGGCACCTATATACCTGCCAGGGTTCTCTAGGTAACTCAACCAGGCACCTGAGCTGGGGCAGCTCTGCTCCACGTGTCCCTCACTATTCCCCTCACCAACCAGCAGACTAGCCCAGGCTTGTTCTTTCCAGGGAGATAGCAAGAGGGCAAGCAGAAACATGCAAGGCCTCTGTAGTGGATTGAATTATGTCCCCCCAGAACTCCCTGAAGATTGAATTGTGTCCTCGAAGTTTTATGTATTAGAAACTTAGCCCCAACTGTGACTGTTAAACAGCTGAAGATAGATCTACCATACGACCCAGCTATCCCACTGCTGGGAATATATCCAAAGGAATGGAAATCATCAAGTCGAAGGTATACTTGTTTCCCAATGTTCATTGCAGATTCATCCCAGGGAAGCAAGGTTGGTTCAACATACGCAAATCAATAAATGTGATCCACCATATTAATAAAACCAAACACAAGGACCATATGATCATCTCTATTGACGCCGAAAAAGCATTTGATAAAATCCAACACTCATTCATGACAAAGACCCTTTATAAATTAGGTATAGACGGAAAATATCTCAACATAATTAAAGCCATATACAATAAACCCACGGCCAATATCATCCTGAATGGGGAAAAACTAAAAGCTTTTCCTTTAAAAACAGGAACCAGACAAGGATGCCCACTCTCACCACTCCTATTCAACACAGTATTGGAAGTATTAGCCAGAGCAATCAGAGAAGAGAAGGAAATAAAGGGCATCCAGAAAACACACACAAAAAAAAAACCGGGGGGGGGGGAAGAAGATATAACAACTATACTTTTTTTGAAGTTGTTACAACAAGCAAACGGAAAGGACATTCTTGGGGGGGAGGGGAGAGAGGGAGGAGGGCGGGAGGTGTCAGTGATGGGCCATAATAATCATATACATTGTATATTGACAAAATAAAAATTTAAAAAAAAAGAAGGTGGGAAATCCTATTATGGTAATCGAAAGGTGGAGCCTTGAAGAGGTGATAGGATTGTAGGACCGTGCAGTAGTGAATGAATTAAAAATGGTGGTCAGAGCATGGTTCTGAGGGCTTTAAAAGAAGAGGAGAGTCTGCCTTTTGCTCTCTCTGCTTCCACCATTTTGCAATGTGAGACCCTTGGGTCACTGTCACCACCACCAGATGGACTTTGGACTCCCCAGCCTCAGAAACCATAAGCAATAAATTTCATTTTCTTTATAAATCACCCAGTTCCATGTACTTTATTATAAGCAACATATATGGACAGACTGGGAACCCCACACTGTTACTTCTGCCTTATTCTATTGGCCAAAGCAAGTCTCATGACTAATCCCAGGGTCAAGAAATAAGGAAATACAAACCACAAAGTCACATGGCAAATGGCATGATATATAGAGAGGGGGAGGCATAGAGGACATTAATACAATCTAACCTTCTCTGAGACAGAAATGCCACATCAGGTGAATGGTCCATCCTCCTAGATGGAAGGAGGTTTCGGTGGAAGGAGGCATTTCCTACAAACATGCAAGCTCTCCTTTTCCTGATGGTACAGCCTGGGAGAGACTCCGCACTCCAGAGTCTGCCATCTTGCTCCGCCCCAAATTCCACAGCCTCTGGGCCTCCTGGGGGGCTGGGCCAAGGGTGAGAAGGGTCGCCCCATGGGGTGAGGGGGCAAAGCAGCAGAATCTACACAGGCTTGGGTCCTTTGAAGGCTCTCGGTACCTGGATTTGTCTGGAATTGAAGAGGAGGTTTCTGAAGGGGGGTAGGGGAGCAAGGAGGTAGGGGGTGAGCCCAATCCCCCAGGACCTGCAACACTGACCAAAACCTCTGTGGCTTAGCGGAAAGGCTGCATTCATCTCAGCATCAGAAAACCTGACTTCAGGTCCTGGTTCTGCCACTCACTAAGCAGGGTCCTCAAGTGACTCATTCACCTCTCCAGGCCTGTTTTCATGTCTAGAAATAAGATGGTGATAATGTCCCTCATAGGCTCCAGTTAGACCATTTACATAAAATGGGCTTTGTCGAGTGCTACTAAGTGTCCTTTGAAGTTGTGTGACAGGGACCACCCCACAGCCCCAAGCATCATTGCCCGTCCTGCTCTGGGAGGGTGGGATGACATTTTCCATCCCCCTCCCCTGATGTGTGACAGGGACCACCCCACAGCCCCAAGCATCATTGCCCGTCCTGCTCTGGGAGGGTGGAATGACATTTTCCATCCCCCTCCCCTGCGGTTCTTCTCCCAGGCAGTGCCAGCTCTTAGGGTGGTGTGTGATACCCTCGGCCCCCCCTCCCCTCAGCACTGCCCGTCTGGCTTTCAGGTCGGTGGTGGCTCCCACTGTTTGCAAACCTCCGCCAAAGCCTCTCCACACACTGGTCTCTCGTTTCAAACATCTGATTTTGCCATTCCTGACTTCCCCGCTCTGGCTGCCCTCCCTGCAGGGCTGCACCCCCGGCCATTCCACCCTTGGCTGGTTTAGATTTGCAGCAGTATCTCTTGTCTTGATTCTTTCGGTCTGTCCCAGCAGGTTGGCCTCACACGCCCACATTAAAGGTCAACTCTGGGATGATATTTTGGCTGAGCAGCTGGAAAAAGCCTCAGAAGCTGATTTCCCTTTCTCTAGCTACTAGACCATTCTTTTATCCACTGACTCCCGGGTGAGACCCCAGGCCCTATAACGGGTTGTTCTCTGTTGCCTCAGACAATGGCTTCTTTTAAAATCCCATCTAGACTCATCTCCCTGAGTGATCTCTGCCTCTCTTAAGATGACAAACCATCAAATATATTCCCTCGGCCTCAATGAATGGCAAATGCTCACACTTGGGGGCCTCAGGAAAAGATGGGGCTGTGAGGGGCAGGAGGGGGTCTCCCAAACCTTATTTTCCCAGCCAGACAAGCAGCACCTGGTGCTCCTCAGCTCCTTACAAGCCTTCTCGAACCTCATAGGCAGAGGTCAGAGAGAAGGGTGAGAGGGAAGCTTTATGACTCGGTGATTATCTGGACAGGGGCCAGCGCAGAGAGGAGACCACTGGCCTGTCAGCCAGGCCAGCTGATGGACGTGATCCAAAGGTGGGCACCTGTCTTCAGGCAGCCTCCCCCCAGCCAAGGCCTCTCAGACTCAGGTGAGCCTCTCACAACCAAGTTCTGCAGGGCAGGTCTTGAGCTCTCCTTTACCCTAAGATCAACAAATTAAATTTTTCCTCCAGTTCACAAATATGTATTGGACCCCTGCTGTGTGACAAGTAGCAGGGACTGGGGGTAATGAACCAGCGAATACAACAGACAGGGTCCCTGCCCTCGTAGAACTTACATCTCCTGGAGAAGACTTATTATAAACAGCTGTAGCACCCAATAGTTAAAATTATTTCAGACTGTGAAATATTCTGCCCAGAAGATAAATACAGTACTGTGACAGAGTCTGGCAGAGCAGGAGCCTACTAGTGATGCGTGTTCAGAAAGGCCCTTAAGAGGAGGTAATACTTGGGATGGCCCAGGAGGGAATAGCCCAGCCTCAACCATTGGTTCTCATCCTAATTATTTACCAGTGGGCTTCCTTTTACAAAACCTGAATTGAGACTTCAAAACAGAGGCAAAAGGGGGCTCCTCCAGGCTCCTGAGGCATGGATCTGGGGGAAGTCAAACCCAATCGCAACCAGGTAAAGAGCACACCAATAACATCATTTCACCAGAGGAGACAAAAAATAATAATAATAATGGAAGAAACATCTGCTATACAATAATAGTGGGGGACCTGAACATACCTCTCTCAGTACTGGACAGATATCTAGACAACAAATCAACAGAGGAACAGTTAAACTATCAGAAGGAGAAAACAAATCTATGGTTATTAGAGCAGAGAGGGGAAGGGGCTGGGGAGAGATTAGATAAGGAGCATAAAGAATAAGTACAATTTGTAATAATGAATATGCTAATAAGAAATAATAATAAAAAAAGAGATAATATTTAAGTGGAGACCCAGAAGATGAGAAGCTAGAGGAATAGCAGGCAGAGGGGCTGCATGTGCAAAGGCCCTGAGGCAGGAAGTGCTTGGCATGTCCTAGGAAGGGGCCAGTTCACCCAAGGTGGCAACTCATGGAAGATGCTAGGTTCCCTTCAATTCAATGGGGAGTCACTGGAGGGCTTTAGAAAGGGGATTGACATGGCTAGTGTTTTGTAAAGGTCTCTCCAGTGGTGTGGAGAAAATGAAAATAAACTTTAAGTCAGAACAGAGGAGTCTTAGGGTAACATGAAACAAAGGCTTTCTGAAGAATGGGACTAGCTGAAAAGGGACTTGCTTGAGCTTTCTACCTTCTTGAAAGAACTTAAAAATAAGATGGAACCATTTATCAAAAAAGATTTATGATTGTCTTACCTCGGAACAATGGTCTAATTCTCATTCCTGTATCAGCTGTGTCTTGGCTGAATTTTTTAATTATATATAAAGCAGAGAAAATATCTACCTGTTCTGCCTCTTTTAACTGAATAGATAGTAAAATTTTTAAACTTTGAAAATTATAGGTATTATTATTCAAATAAGCCAACAGGTATTTGGAGAGATGTTTACTGTGAACCCCGCTCTGCAGGAAGTACGAGGTTATTTTTCTAAAGGCAACCCCTGTCTTCAAGGAGCTTACACTATGATTAGGGGAGATATGACAAAAGATATAAAAAGCTAAATCACAATCTGGTATTGAAGTTTCAGTTCAAGACAAGCATCCAAAAAAAAATCATGAAGTTGTACATGAGAACTTACTAAATGGGTTTTAAAGAAAATGCCCAGAGCTGTTGGAAGTTGGGAGAAATCACCTGGCCACACCTTGACAGAAAAGTTTCAGGCGTGGCTGGTTTTGTACCAAGCTTTGGACCTTCCACGAGGATTGGGAAGGACACCCCCAGTGGGTGAATGGTCTGGACAAAAGCACCAGTGGTGTAAAGTCCAGGGTTTGTTTGGGGGAGTCCTGGACACCTCCCTATCTGGTCCCTGATGGTTGCAAACGGATATTCTGACTCACATGTACACTACCACAAGCAGGCGCAGATCTAAGTTTTGTGACCCCTGAAGTTTACACAGTTTTGTGTTCTCTGTAAGGAAAAGAACATGGAATTACTAATATAAAATTAGGTGTGAAGAGAGCATTTATTTAGATTAAGATAAGATATAATTACAAATTATTATCTGAGCCTTGGAAATTCAGGACCTTTTCTACAAAGATCTCTTTAAACATCTTGTCAGAAATGCTTAGGAAGAAATCCCTTCTCCTTTGGAACATTCTATAACCCCCAGTACTCCCGGGGTCTGGAGTGTAAGCCTTCTAAATTCCAGTAAATCTACCCCTGAGCACAAGAAAACAAGCAATTGATTTGGTTTTAAGTTCCAGAGAACAGAGGAGCCCACAAGTCTGTGGGGCAGACCCTGGGGAAGCCCCTCATACCCCCACTGAGGACATGAGAAACCCAGAGGACAGTTACTGATGTGGCCAGGCACATAAGCACATCCAACTCATGTATGCCGTTGGGTGACTGCTGTGTGGGCATATCTCTCACGTGAACCCTTGCAGAGCCCCCCAGTGGGGCCAGTGGCTCTTCTGAATTGGCAGGAGCTATGCCTTTGAGTAACAGCAACAGCTGGAGAGTTCAGCTGGTCCAGGGTGTCTAACATATGAATTTGCTGGAGTGCTTCCACTTATCAGTAGATCAGCACTGGTTCAAGCATGGCGGGCTCCAGGTCCTCCCACCACGCATTTAGCTCTGCCACTCCCAAAGTCTCGTATGCGTTCTGTGAACTGTGCCCCAAATCTGTAGGAGCACCTTTTCTGACTCCCCAGTCATGGCTGAAACTGTCCAGTTTCCACATGTGTGCTCTCTGAGGCAGACCAGTGCTGTGGGAGGATGTAGGACAACTTTCCCCAGTTTGGGACACTTAACCTCCCTCAAGCCACCGTTAAAGCTACAGTGTCATTGAGTGCTCCAAAAAGAACCTTATTAGGCCATTCAGTACAGTGGGTTGCAAACCTTTTCTCCAAAAGAACTCCGATCTAGAAGGCCAAGCAAGCAGAGCAGAGGATTCCCTCCACACCACTCACATTCCTTATGCCTCTAAAGTGCATTAAATCTGGCCCCAAGTCTCTACTCATCATGGTAGCCAAGAAGTTCAATATTAATCATCTCCAGACACTGGAACCACTTCTTCTCAGCCCTCTCCTCAGGTCACTGGGAAGGAGGCTCTGCCCTTAGTCCCTTCATCTATTGCTGCTTCTCATACAAGGAGGACCACTCTTCCTGGCCCTCACCCATCTCTTAGCCCCTGCTACTCAGAAGACACAGAAATGCCCCCTCCAGTGATTCTATTCACCATCACATACTGACCACAGAGATCCAACCTGGCTATTCTCAAAGCCACAGCATTGGCCTCCAAAAACTCAGCAGCCAATCACAGCTGCCCTGAGCTCCCCCACCCACCACCACGTCAGCAGGCAAGGCACAGGCCTCCAGCCCGCACCTGCCCCACCTGCCCCTTTCTCCCAGGAAGGGCCACTCTCAGTCCCAGACTCTCTCCTCTCTTCTAATGCTTCCCACCTCCAAACTAAACCTAGCTCGGTCCCTGTGGATGACTCTTTTGTCCTAAAACTCAAAAGTTGTTAACAAACCCCTAGAGCAAGGAGGCCAGAATTCCCAATGGGAAAGTTTAGCTACTTTCTTAAGATGATGGGAGAGAAAAACTCACCTCATCCTTTGGAGTTGCTCATGGAAGTCAGAATAAAGCATGAATTAATAGCTGAGCTAAAGCCTCAATGGATTATCCCACCACACAAATGAAAGGCATAGAAGCAGGGCTGTTCTGGCAAAGGAGGCCAGTATCCTGTGCCCCCACCGTTCATCCCTATCACACCTGAGGTGTGGAAACTACTGCATGCTCCAGCCCCCACCCCAACTCACACATCCCATTTTGCAGGTGAGGATATTGCAATGGCTCACCCAAGGTCCATCTGACCCTGAGGCAACGCAGAGGCCGCCTGCAGTATTAACAGAATCTGGCATTTGATACCAGCTCCGGAAGCCTAGTAGAAAGTACCTCTGCAGCAGGTACCTGACATCTCTCTGGGGCCTCTCGAGGGGCAAAGAGAAAGGAGCAGCAGGACTTCCTCAGCAGCTGCCACAGAAAGGAGCCTCCTTTACCCTAGAAAGGATGGTTTGTCTGGGGGCTTTGTCAGCTCAGGGCCTGAGCCTGAGGAATAATTGCTCTGCGCCCAGCTCAGCTAGGAGAAGTAAGATTGAAGGGTGTAAAAGACTCTCCAGGAATCAGCCAAGCGGAACCCCTCTCCTATAAGCTGTCAGAAATGCCACCAGGGGCTGGAAGACATTTACTTACGAAACATTGTTCTTGGAGGAGAGGAAGGAAAGTGTATCAAGAGACCAGTGCAACCAAACGTTGGCAGGAGCCCTGGAGTCTGAAAATCACTGGTAAGATGCCTGGAATGCTTAATACAAATTCCAAGAAGTCTGAAGCCATCTGGTTAGCAGGTATGAACTTAAATGGAGATAAATATTTTCGGTTTGGAGAAAATTACATCACAAGGGAGGTTTAACGTGGTGAAAGAGTATTAGTCAGGACAGTCTATGATATGCTGAAGTAACAAATAAATCCTGAAATCTTAATAAGATTAATCTTGAACCCAAAGGCTTAATATAACAAAGATTCTTTCCCATTCATAAAAAGGCTGGTGTGTGTTGGGAGGCCTCCCCCATCTTGCTTCTATGTCCTATAGAACACATGGCCACCAAGGTAAGGGAAGAGAGAGGTGAAAATAAGCACACTGCGTCTTAACTGTCTCTGCGTGGAAACAGCTTCCATCACTACTGCTCATGGTCTACTGGAGAGAGCAGGTCCCGGTGCAATTCCAAGGGGAGCCAGCAAAGGGAGGGAGCACACGGGTTATTTCATGAGCACTAACTATCTCCACACGTTAGATTTAAACTCCCAGCTCTTTGCCAAAATATCTGATCTTTTCCCTGGGGTACTGAGCTCCCTGCCCCCAAAGATTGCATTCATTTCCCTATTGTCCAAAGCTGTTGTCAAACATGGACTAGAGCACATTGTTATGATGGGCTTGTCTCAGCCCATGTCTCACAAAAGCACTGGCCAGAGCTATCAAAGGAGAGGATGACTTTTGCTACCTTGAGGCCCCTCATGGCAAACAGCACATCCAAAAAAGCTAGGAAAAGGTGATTTGTGGTCATTTGTTCACCCAACAAATGTTTATGGGGCAGTCATTATGTGCCAGGCATTGTGCTCTGTGCTGAAAATACAACAGTGACTCAAACAGACATGGTGTCTGCTCTCAGGACGCAGAGTCTAGTGGGGGAGGCAGGCACGAATCAAATCACTTGACAAATACATAGTGACAAGCTGAAGTGAGCGCTATGAAGGAAGACGACAGGGACCTAGGCAGAACATCAAAGTAGACCCAATCTCGCCTGGGAGGATCAATGAAGAAGGGATGTTTGAGCTGAGGTAGGAAGGGTGAGCAAGGAGGCAGCCAGCAAAAGGTACGTGGTGAAGGAGAGTGCTGCAGGGGGAGGCAGGCGTGTGCAAAGGCCCCAAGGACGGAGGGCAGGGCGCACGGAGGGGCTGAGGAGCTGCAAGGTGGCCAGTGTGGCTGAAGCCCAGGGCAGGAGTGCCACTGGGTGCCACAGCCTCATACAGAAAACCATGTGTTTTATTTTTAAATGAGACGCTTGTTCAAAATTGCTTAAGTGCAGAGGGATTATTTCGGTATTGGCTCTTTATTCAAGAGGTGGGGAAATGTCTATGGGTCCTCTTGGGTGTTTGGCACCAGATGGTTCATGATTAGTCCCCCAGCCCAGCTCCCACATGACCTTCCCACCAAAGTCAAGGTTCCTCCAAACCCTCAGCAAGGCTTCCAAAGAAAATGTGCAGACAAAAGACCAGACTTACTGGAAAACGAAGACTGTAGAGTTCTCAAAGGCCTCCTTCATGCTGTCAAACAACTTTGATTCCTCTAAGTCCATAATCATCTCTCCAAAAAAATAAAAAAAAAAGGTTAAAAGAAAGAAATTAGGGGTGAATATTTTATCACAGGAGGCCAAATATAAAAGGTATTCCAATGGCCCACAAGGTGCTAAGAGCCTGAGTATAACGAAGGGAGAACTGAACTGGCTGAAGAAGACCGTGAACTTGTAAACCCCACCCCTGACTAGAGCTTGCCACCAGAGGCACCCCACTGTCTGAGGGGTCCCAGAGGCCTTGGTTGGCATCCAGACTTCTAGGCCTACAAGGCTCTGGAGAACTGTCCCGGCCTCAATCTCCAGCCTCCTCCCACCCCTGGGCCCTGCACTCTCCCAGCAGTTCGTCAAGCACATTAACTCTTACCTCAGAGCTTCTCGAGGGCAGTTCCCCGGCTGGGAACATCCACCCTGCCCCTCTTTCTCTACCTTCCTCTCAGCTCAGTCTTCTCCCCTCAGGGAGACTTTCCCTGACCCTCTGACAGGGCAGGTCCCCCACTCCGTGCTCCCGTGGCACTCTGCTCTTTGCCCATCATAATACAGTGAGGACCCTTTGTTGTTACCGCTCTCAGACTGCAAGCTCTCCAGAAGCAGGACCCACTTCTGCATGGTCCATCCCTGTTTCCCTGGTGCCCAGCACCATGCCTGACACCTAGGAGGGGCTGAACCATGATTTCCTGAACAAATGGACAATCAAACCACAGAACTAGGATTTATGTTCCTCAAAGCCTGGACTTTGTGTCTGATTTATTTGCAGTACATCCCCAGTACCCAGCACAGATACTTATTAAATGAATGTATGAACTTCTGAGCCAGAAAGGGCAACTTAGAGGTTATTTAGTTAAATGCTCCCATTTTACAAGTGAGGAAACTGAGGCTGAGAGAAACCAGAGACGTGCCCATGGTTTCACAGCCCAAATAGCCAGGCTGGGCTCTCAAAGCTGAGTGAAGTCATCCGTTACACTCTGCCTGTCCCTTTATTTGGAGGAAAACACACTCAGGTATTGATCCTTTCCAGAAGCATTTGCTCAAAATATTTATGTATATATGAATGTATTTATTTGTTTATTCCCTTCCCTGCTCTAAAAATAACTGGAGGCAGTTTGCCCACTGCAGGGGCTGTCAATGCTGTATTTTCCAAATTCAAAAAAAAACATGAAATAAAAAAAAAACTACTGTTCAGAAGGAGGAAAGACAGCACCTCAAGCAGAACCAGCCTCCTCAGCCAGAGCAGAACAGCTCCCACGGAGAGGGTTTTCTCCATAATCAAATTACCAAAATTAGTGGCTAAGAGGAACAGAGCAGATGTGGAAGATTTCAATTTTGCTGAAAGATTTGGCACGATGCCTCAAGAAACTGAGGTTGCAAAATTCTTGCGCAAGGCCAGTGTCACGTGTAACAAAAATCTGTCTGCAGGACCACAGATGGGACAGTGTTGACAGCCAACCCCACAAAGTGATGTCATGGCCATTGGCAGGACTCTTATGATCCTCCTCCTTACCTGAAAGGAGCAGCAGATGGCTCCTCGAGACACCTGCAGCCACAGCGACAACAGTAAACACACTACATTTCTATCTAGCAGTTAACTTTCTAAAGCCCTTCCCGCGACACAACTTACCTGGTCCTCACCATCTGAAGTGGAGGTTCAGAAGTCAAGTGATCTCCAGAGTTCATGCAGCACTTGAGGGGCTGAAGCCCCAGCATCCCACCCACTCTTGAAAATATCACCTATCCCACTTGAGGGAGTGGCTCTTTGTCAGAAGGACATTTAACTCTTTCACAACACAAGGGCACCACATTGTTTTAACACCTGCATGGAATTGTTACCCTGCTAGATAAATCAGTCCCCCAAATGAGCATTTTAAGTGATCATTTGTCACAGGGATATGAACGGACTCACAATAAGGAGGAAAGAGATCCTGTGGCTTGTCTGAATCTAAAGAGCTTCTCTAAAGATTTTTCATGGACAATCCCCTCCTCTATAGTCCCAGGAAATAGGCACAGTCATATCTAAAGCTAAACTCGACGTTCTCTTTCAAAACCTGGCTCCCATCCCCTGTTCTTCACCAAGACGAAAGCCCCCATCCAGTTTCATAAACCAGAAACCTCAAGTCATCCTTGACACCTCCCTCCTCTGCACCCCCAAATCCAATCCATCTCCAAGTCCATCTTACCTCCTAAATCCTATTCCTATCCACCTTCCTGCCCATCTCACTGTCTCAACCCCAGTCCAAGTGATCATTAAGTTTTGCCCAAGATGATTCCAATAGCTTCTTACTGGTATCTTCATTTTCCTTCTTGCTCCTTCCAATCTGTCCCCTACACTGCAGCCAGAGTGAGCACTTGAAAATGCAAATTTGGATATATCATTTCCCTGCTTAAAATGCTTCCATGGCTCCCATTGCACCAAATGTTTAATATAGCCAAATGTTTAATGCACCAAATGTTTAACACAGCAAGGCCCATTGTGATCTGGCCCCTGCATGCCTTTCTAGCCTCACCCCTTCAATACCCAAGCTCCAGCCACACTGGGCTTCCCTCTGCTCCCTGTTGATGCTATACTCTGTCCCACCTCACAGTCTCCATGTGCCCTATTTCCTCCATTCTCTGTCCCTGCCCTCCTCCACCAACCGGATTCCCAGTTGTCCTTTCAAGCACAGCAGAAACACCATGCTCCAAGGAAGCCAGGCTTCCCAGCCCTCCAGGCTGGGTCAGGTCCTCCTGGCAGACTCTCGTAGCACCATGTGTTTAGCGTGTACAGCATGTATTATGGTTTAAATCAAATAATACTCCATGATAATGGCCCATGTTCACACATTCACCACTTTATTCCTAGAACAGGAATATCACCTGGCACATGATCAGAGCTCAATAAATGTTTATTGGGGAAAAGAAATGAATGAATGAATGAAACATGGACACAGCACATGGGGAAACTGAATCTCATTGGGATAAAAAGCCTTGACAAAGGATGTAAAGTCTAGCTAGGATTAGGCAGACCATGGGCAGCATCCAACCTCTGGAGATAGAGCTGGCAAATATGCCCTCCTGAAGTTAGGAAATGTTGCTATTCAACAGGTTTGAAAGTTGGGAGAAGGAAACTCCAAAACACACCCAACATCACACCTAGCAGTCAGAAGGGCTGGCAAGAAAGGTCCCGCATCCCTATGTCTTCTCAATTATCCACCCAGTTAAGGCTGGCTGGGTCATGGAAGTCAAACTGGAGCATTCAAGAAAGTAAAGCAGTAGCTTTGAGCCTATGATGTTGTAAAGGGGTAGGGAGGGCTGGGGGGTTGGTTCCACCCTGGTTGTAGAGTTGGTGAACTCCCCGAAGCATCATCCAGTCACAAACATTTACTAAGGGCCTACCCTGTTCCTGGCTGAATGGCCAGGAGAAAAACAGTCTTTGACTTTACAGAGCTTGAAGTCTAGAGAGGAAACAGGTCTGTAAATAGTTCATTGCAACTTAGCAGGTAAATGCTAGAATAAAGACCCACCCAAGGTGCTGTGGGAGCCCAGAGGAAGGGACAACTGATCTCCCGAGCAAGATGGGGAAGGAGCTGCTCAGAGACAGTGCCACTGATGGTCATAGTGCCTGTTTTTCATATGCAGAGAGGTGAACAAAAGTGAAAA